>NW_027505336.1:125000-194491 GCF_021521415.1 Bidens hawaiensis | reverse complement strand
GAATGATTTGGCAATCCCCTTTTCAAATGAGAAATGGGAAATTATCAATGACTTATCGACTTTTCTTGAAGTTTTTAAAACATCAACTACGAAACTATCGGGAACGTATTATCCGACAAGTCCCTTGGTTCTTTTGGAGTTATTTTTAATCGTTAACAATCTTAAAGAATTTGAAAATAAAAGTCCAATGTTTTCAAACATCATATTACCAATGAAGTTTAAATTAAAAAAATACTTTCTTGAATTGCCACCGGTTTTTACTTGCGCCGCCGCTTTAAACCCAATGTTAAATGTTACGGGGGTTGAATGTGTGATAGACGAAATTTTTCAGCCTTAGATATGCATGAAGTTGACCCAAACTTTTCAACAGAGGCAAAAAATGATTTTAACTTGAATTTTAAATTGATGTATGACTTTTATTTAAAAAATATGGGTCAAACATACACACGCCTATGCCGGGGGGGGGGGGTCTTCATCAAGTTCAAGTGCTACTAGAGTACGAGATCCCATGATTAGCCTTATGAACACCTTCGCAACGTAACGGCTAAAAAACAAAGGGGTAACACTCCTTCAAGCGAACTAGGAAGGTATAGTGCAAATGATTACTCTACCGGTTTATCCGAAGAGGAATATGGCACTTTTGATGTTTTGGCTTGGTGGAAGGTAAAGGAAACCGAGTTTCCGATTCTTGCCACCATGGCCCGTGATTTACTAACCGTCCAAGCTTCTACGGTAGCTTCGGAATCCGCCTTTTCTCATAGTGGCAGGGTAATATCGGTGAGAAGAACAAGACTAAATTCGGAGTCGGTGGAGATGTGCATTTGCTTAAAGGATCACTTGGACTCAATCGATCGTACTCAACACGTAACCACTCTCGAAGATGAAACACCACTTGATGTTCGAGTGCACGACGAACAAGAAGACATTTCTACAAGTAATTCCGATGAAGAAGTCGCCGCTCAATAATTACGACGAACAAGAAGGCTTTTCTATAAATAATATGTCACAACTTTATATTTATAAGTTTAATGTTTTGTTAGTTTGTTTTTGAAGATTTTAAAACATGTAACCTTTTTTTTGAACTTCTTAAAGTAAATAAAATGAATTTTATGTTAATTGTTTTGTTTATTTTTCATGCTATACAAATACGAATCGTAGTTTAGAATCCAAATCGCAAACGAAAAACGAAAAAAAAAACTAAATGCACTTGTATTGCAAATCCAATGAACAAGTTTACATTGTACAATGGTTACATATTTAACTGATGATGTTCCAACTGATGAAACTCTGCAACTGATGTGTCACTGATTCATATTTTGCATCAGTGACAACAAACTCTGCAACTGATGAATGTTCCCACTGATGAGTATTCCTCATCAGTGGCAACCTTCAGTAGTTGTCATCAGTGGCAGCTTTCCCACTGATTCAACTGATGACTGTTCCCACTGATGAGTATTCCTCATCAGTGGCAGTCTTCAGTAGTTGTGATCAGTGGCAACCTTCAGTAGTTGTTATCAGTGGCAACCTTCAGTAGTTATCACCAGTGGCAACCTTCAGTAGTTGTCTTCAGTGGCAAACATCTTCAGTAGTTGTCTTTTCTTCATCAGTTAATTGTTTATTTTTATGTTAATTGTTTTTTTTTATTTTTCATGTTATACAAATACGAATCGTAGTTTAGAATCCAAATCGCAAACGAAAAACGAAAAAAAAAAATAAAAATTTTTACACTGTAACCGGTTGGAACCGGTTACGGTACAGGAACCGGGTTAGGAACCGGTAAGAACCGGTTAGATAGGTTAGGGGTCCGAGGGTGGGAGAACCGGTTCGGTTCCCTAACCGGTTCGAACCGGTTCGAGCCTTGAACCGGTTTAAAAGGGGGTTTTGAATATAGGAACCGGTTAGGAACCGGTTCCGGTTCCTAGTCCCAAACCGTTTTGAACATGCCTATCTTAGAATATCTTAGAAGTTGACGAGCCAAGTTTGCACCAAAAAGAGTTCGCGCAGATGTTTTTTAATTACATGTCTTCGAAAAAACAAACAATTTGCATATGGCAATGCCTGCGCGTGGTCTGTGCGGAGCAGACAAAAGAGTCTGCGCAGACCTTTTTCAAAAATACAAACAACATGTTTTAAATATGGGGCACCAAGTGAGAACGTTTGACAAACTGTTGATGAAGTGTTCGATAGGTCGTTCGTTTAATAATGAGCGAACATAAGTTGTGAGCATTTAATAACATGTTTGCTTACGTTCCTTAACATGATTTTTAGTACTTATTTACTTTTATAGTCTTATTATATAGACTTAGGCTGAGGGGTGTGGAGCGCGAGAAAGGGCGCAAGACGACAGCCGCTCGCGCCCCCGGGGCGCGAGCACCACACCACCGAGGCGCGAGAGGGGCGCGAGCGCGGAAAAAGAGGCAGGCGCGGATGGGCTAGCGGCTGAGAATGGCGTGAAGGTTTCTTGAGTTGCGTGAATAGAGCCGTTTGGGCTCGTTTTTAATTAAAAAAAAAATTTTTTTCCATACAATTTTTCTCTATATATTAACCTATATCCAACACAAACCCACAACAATATAACATACAATCTTTTCTCTCTATTAACCTATATCAAACCCAAACCAACACCAATATCACATACCAATATCACATACCATACCCAAAACCCAAAATCACCCCATCTTCCAAACCTTTTTTTAAAAACATGGCTGGAAATTGGTACCCAAACCTAGATTCAGATTACAGTTACGATGATTTATGGTCGGCACCGGACCAAGCGATGTTTTATTCGGGGTCGCAACAACCATCCGGCTTTCAACCATCCAACATACAACCGTCTCCTAACTTTGTAGTTCCGGAGACACAAGAAGCAGAAGGTGAAGCTGCGGGACAAAGAAGACGCGTCCACCGGAAAAAACAAGTTGCAACGGACGGGTCAGGTTCGGCTTCGACTGGAAGGACGAAACGGAAAACCACTCCGTGGTCATCGGATGAGAAGGAAGCCCTGTGTCGGGCTTGGATAGTCATTTCTGAGGATCGGCGTTGCGGTAATTGTTTTAACGTTTTTAAAAATGATTTTTAATAAAAAAGTTAAATAAACAAGTTAAATGACTTACAAATTTATTTATGCATTATGCAGCGGACTACCAAAAGAGCAAGGTCTTTTGGACAAAGGTTAGGGAGACGTTCTATTCGCTCGTTGGGAGTACAGAGCGGAACGCCGATATGATTTCGGGTCGGTGGACCGAAATCAGAAAATTTGTCGGCTTGTTTACTAATCTGTTCAACAGGAACGCCGGTCGTATGAGACCAAGTGGCAGTGACGATTTGGCGGTTTATAATTTCACTGTCGAAGAGTGGAGGCAGGAGTGCCTGCGGATGTATGGGACGGTGAAGACGTGGGACGATGTAAAGGTGTGGGAGAGGTTGAGAAGGTGTTCTAAGTGGGTTGAGCTGGTGGCGCCGGACGTTGATGCGGAAGTAGGGCCGAAACGGACTAAAACTAGTTCGTCTGGAGCGTACAGCACTTCCGCCGGGTCGGATTGCCGGGTTGGATTCGACCTAAACGTTGCGGGGGAGGAAACGTCTTCACCGCCGAGGAGGCGGCCATTGGGAAGGGACGCCAGGGGCAAAAAACCGGCTGAGGGGGAAGCCGTAAACATCAACGATCTTGTTGAATCCCTCAATAAATTCAACAAAACCATGGAGGTGGTCTCTAATGACAAAAAGGAAAAAAAAAGAATGAGAGATTTGGAATTCCTTACAAGAGACTTCAGTAACCTAAATCCGGTCGACCAAATGCTGATGGAAAAACAAAAGGAACGTATCCGGAAGAGGTTGATCGAAGAAGACCAAGCCGAAGAATAAGAATAATGTTTTTTTTTAGTACTTTAAATTTTTTTTTAGATATTAATGTGTTTTTTTAATTAATGTGTGTTTTTTTAAATAATTTATGAGTTTTTTTAATAATACGTTTTTTTAATACATTTATAAAAAAATTAAAAAAAAAAACCGCTCGCCGCCCCCTCTCGCGCCCCTCCACACCATGTCCCGGGGCGCGAGCACCACAACCAATACCCATCTTATCAAGTTTCTCTCTCTGCCACACGTCACAATATTATTGGCTGGCGCCCCCACTCGCGCCCCCCCACACCCCTCAGCCTTAAGAAAAATTGTTAACTATAAAACAAATACATATGAGTATCGTGTGATTAAATTTTATATAGAAACAGCATATGAATGCGAATGTAAAGTTAAAACACCTACACAAACTTGATAGCTGGACATAATCATTAACTCTTGCCATTTTTTGTTGACCAGATCACACTTCGTGTCTTTTAATGATTAAACAGCATTAAAAGTAAAGATACATGTTGTGATTCAAGTATATATGCATTTGAACAACCCATCCTATAGGAGAGGGCAGGGTGGAAGACGGTCCAACGTCCAACATTTTTATGGCACACAAAAAGTTTCTGGACTTGTATATATGATATGCAAACCCTCTAGTTAAATAACATGAAGCTAACTCAACTACAAGTGTACAAAAAAAAAGCCGGTTTGGGCCCAGTAAACCAATACGCAACCTTGCCTAAAATTGGTTTAAAATCGGCTCAGGCCCAATCGGTTTGTAAGATGGCCCAACCCGTATAAATAAAATGGTTAAAAGTGTTTTTTTTGTCTCAAACCGATTTGTAACCTGGTCCGAATTAGTTTGATAGGTTTGGAGTTTTGCCTTTCAAAACTGGTTTGCCCCAAACCGGTTTTCACCATGGGTTGATCAAACCGGACCGTTTTGATCATGAACCGTTTGTGATAAGACCCGTTTGACCCCAGGTTGAACTTGTGTTTCTTCATTAAACATAGAAATTACCCGACTCGTTCACAAGTAAAAATAACAAGAACATATATTTCCACATTCATGCTTAGAAAAAATAACAAACCAGGTTGAATACATTAGCACTACTAATGTGATTGCTTATTTCTTGAACTATTGTTGTCATCGTTTATTTCCTAATTCCAACTAAATTTTTTGGGCCATTATTAGCTAATGAACAGCCCACCAATTATCTAGCTCATCTAGAAAAAACTTAAGTCCAATTAATTGTATCGCTGCTGTTGTTAACACCACCAATTATTTTGAAATCCTTATTTTTTCATTCTTCGTTTTTATCTTTTTTATATTCTAAAAAAGGGCGGTCAAACACTGTGGAGGTAGGGTCCTAAATCCCCGGTATGACCTTTTACTTATTGTGCTTTATATTATATTTGTTATATTATTATTGTTTACTAACCAATGCCCAATGGGCTGGGGGGTTGTGGAGGTAACTCCTTACCGGGCCTGGCCCAATACGGTTAGGGTTTCATGATGGTAGTCATGGAGTTCCTATATAAGGGTCTTCATCTCTCATTTTGAGGATCCCTTCGGGGACACTTGGCCTCCATATACATTTTTGTGTCTGTAAACAAGAGGAAACTCTTAGTAGTCACCTCCACTCCCCTCATATTTCCATGGCAGATCTCGAGCTACCGGAGAGGAAGTCGAAGTCGTGGTTCGTTCATCTCGAAGACCGGGGAACATCGTCTTGGATCAGGTCAGATTCATTTCATGTTTCTTCATTGGCGCCATCCGTGGGACCGGCAATGAACCGCACCTCAATCTTCTCGGTTTCATGTCCAGATTTGTGTTTCTGGAGTGACGCAGGTCAGATCTGGTTCTAATTCCTTCAGATCTGATTCCGTTTGAGCAACAGTTACGTTCGATATTCTTGTTCGTCTCTCTAGATCTGCGTTCATACGCAATGGGTGCCGGATCCAGATCTGATTTTTCAGTGTTCAATGCTGGAATAAGTTCTAGATCTATGGTCACAAAGCAAAAATTGGGAGCAAAAAAGGAATACACAGGTACAACTCTTTTTGCAGTGGGTACCATCCTATTTGCATATCTTTGTCTCATGTGGAAATGCATCTTCTAGAAGAATAACATGCTGTGTACAGCCTCAAAATAATAGCCATCAATATTATCTCATTTTAGGGTTTCAAATAAATTATATGGGGGTTTATTAGAGAGAGAGAGAGAGAGAGAGAAAAAAAAAAAACTTTCGTAGAACAATATGATGATTTGGGATGACTCATTTGAAGAAAGCATGACACGCTCCAGCTTTTAACCATTCCCAAAAAATTTGTCTTTTTGTGATGAAAAAAGAGTACCCCACACATGCACATCGGTGCTCCTCCATCACCACCAGAGCAACTAAAGTTAACAGTCTCGGAAAAACTCCGCCACCGCGGAAATATCCGTGCTCCGCCGCGCTACAATCCACGCGGAAACCACCATGCGAGTCGGAAGACGACTCCATGCCGTTGGTTTTGCGCAGAAGACTCCGCCGCCATGCATGCGCGCCCCGCGAGTCACCACTCCGCCGCCATGCATGTGCCCCCGCGGAAACCACTATGTGGGTCGTAAGACGACTCAATTTCTTCGTTTTGCAAAGAAGACTCCACCGCCATGCATGCGCGCCCCGCGAGTCACCACTCCGCCGCCATGCATGCGCGCCCGCGAGTTATCACTCCGTCGCCATGCATGCGTGCCCGCGGAAACCACCATGTGGGTCGGAAGACGACTCCATGTCCTTGGTTTTACGCAGAAGACTCCACCGCCATGCATGCGCGCCCGCGAGTCATCACTTCGTCGCCATGCATGCGCGCCCGCAGAAACCACCATGTGGGTCGGAAGACGACTCTATGCCTTTGGTTTTGCGCAGAAGATTCCGCCGCCATGCATGCGCCCGTGGATCAAACCGCCATGCATCCGCACTGCTGAGGATCAAGACTTTGCAGTCATGCATGTGCACTGCCGAGGATCAAGACTTTGCAGTCATGCATGTGCACTGCCGAGGATCAAGTCTTCGCTTCCATACATGCGCACTGCCGAGGATCAAGACTTTGCAGCCATGCATGCGCGCCCCGCGAGTCACGACTCCGCCGCTATGCATGTGCACTGCCAAGGTCAAGTCTTCGCTTCCATGCATGCACACTGCCAAGGATCAAGTCTTCGCTTCCATGCATGCACACTGCCAAGGATCAAGACTTCACCGCGATGCATGCGCGCCCCGCGAGTCACCACTTCGCGGCCATGCATGCACACTGTCGAGGATCAAGATTCCGCTGCCATGCAGCGCACTGCCGAGGATCAAGCTTGTAGCACCGCCCTTGATCAAAGGCAAATCCAAAAATTATAAACTATGTCCAAAAAGTTTATACACATGCGAAGGAAAGATATGCTTGTACGATGCCGTCACCCGCGGGTCATAACCGCAACCCGCGTATCAACACCTGTGGGTTGCCAATGCCACCCGCGGGTCAAAACCGTGATCCGCGTATCAACATGAACACTTCGCCACCATGCATGCGTGCAGCTTCGGATCAACACTCCACCACCTGTGGAAGACTTCGCCACCATGCATGCATGCGTCCCCGCGGATGAGCATTCCACCATTATGCATGCACGCGCCGCGGATAATGCACTACCCCGTCATGCATGCATGCAGCCGCGGATCAACATTCCACCACCTATGAAAGATTTTGCCGCCATGCATGCGTATTGTAACATTCGTTACCTTTCAAACCCGAAAACCGGACCCGTTTTGAAATTTTCGGTTTTTGTTTATGAAAAATATATATACATATACATAAATATATATTATTATATTCTCAATTTTCGTTTCGATGTGTTTCATCATTGATATATTATTTCCGACGATTGATGTTTGTTAATTGCTCATTTTCTATTATTTTCTATTATTTAGCGAAACCTCGGGATTTAAAGTTTAGCATTATGCAAACTATGCCGGTAAATTATGAAAATAATCAAAGAATATTAATTTTCATTCCTTTTATAAAACACTTAAAAAGCAAAAGGTCCAATATGTAAATATGATTTAAATTATGTTTTTAAAAACAATATGAAACATGAGAGGTGCATTGTGTAAATTTATTATAATATTAAATCCCAACCCAGCCACCCTTCCCCTTCGTTTTTCCGTTTACCTTTCCGGCAGGCCGGAATCCGGCGCCGGCGGGACCCATATCACCATTAAACGCCTATTTTAACTCTAATAATTGTTGTAACGGATTAAGTCAACGATAATAAAGGATAATCAAAAGTTAATTGCTTTATAACGTCCTTCAATCACCGTAACATCCGCGATTCTCGCTGGATTATTTGCCGCAATCAAATTAATACCATTAACGCATTATGGACTCAATTCGTAGTATGAATAGATCATTCCTTCAAGCTTAAACTCACACCAAACATCAGTTAACATAATATTGTTCGTATAATCCGAAGCCAAGAAAATCCGATCAACATTCCGGCGGCCATGGTTGTCTTTCAGTTCGTAACTGTGACGGGTAAGTTTTATATGTTTCAAATTCATGTTTCATCAAACTATAAAACCCCCAAACTATTTTTATCAAGCATGGTCAGAATTAAGGATTGTTGTTCTAGGGTTTGAAGGAATTGGGGATGAACATGAACTGATAGATATATGTTATCGTTTTCAGTTTTATAACAAATGGTTAAGCTGGTCTGTTGGTTAGTCCCTTTGTTTTTGAATTCCAAAACCCGGGCTAGCGCGTTTTATGTCTTTTTTTAATAACCTTGTATTAAATCAATTTAAGGTTAATAAATTTAATAAAAATCAAATAAAATTATTATTATTATTATTATTTTTAATCAAATAAAATTTTTATAAAATATAGATTTCTATTTCAACTAAAACACAACTAACACGTTCGTTAAACCATCAAAAATAATTTATGATTCCGTTACTTTAATTTATTAGCTCGTTAACTTTATCCGTTGAAGTTTGTTAAACCCGTTAAACATTATACTTTATTGTTTATTCATTCCGTTAAAATCTATATACGCTAGGTAACCATATTAGGAATAATATTAGACCGATGAAATTCTAAATAGTTAAGTTCTCTTATTAAAAATAAATTATTAATGGACTAATATTAAAATAATTTAAACCATTAAAAATTAAGTTTATATTTCCGTTACGTTAAAAGTTAGTCTATAAATTCGTGAACCTTAATCCGTTAGCTTTAAATTCATTATCGTTAAACTTTATTTTTGTTAACTAAAATTTGATAGATTTATATTTCATCCAATAACATAAATTATTTTCAAGGCATGACTCGTAAATACCGTAACCTTCATATGAGTGTTAAAATTATAACATTTAAATAATATAGTTTGTTAACTTTAATATTAGTTTCGTTAGCTTTTATTCCGTTAAACTTTAATTCGGTAATAATAATTCGTTAACCATCAACATAAATCGAGATTAAAATTATCATCTAAAACCCGTAATATGCAAACATTATATTTCTCATTGCTGTGAAGATATTAATAAAGAATAAGTTAAAAATAATATTTAGTTCATTAAAAATGCCCCATAAAATACTATTAAAATATTCTAAAATATTGCAATACCCTGCTAACCAAATATTTACAACTTTACTAGTCCCGTTAGCTAGTCTAGATTTCCCTTGTATTTCATTTATAGTTCCTGACGTTTGATCGCTTCGATTTCATTATCATGTTTTTGGCTTATATTACAAGTTGTCTTCAATTTCGAGGTGAGTTTCTCACAACCCATTTTTAAACGTTTTCATATTTTGGGGTAGCATATGTATCCTATAAAACTTCAAGTATTTATGATATTGTTTACAAACTACAATTCATATCATGGATTTGTGTGCTTACTTGCTAATTTGTTATATACGTGGATTTGAAGTGGTTGCCTCAATAAGTATGATCATACACCCCCCTTTGCACTCAGGTCCATTTGTATCGAGTGGAAAAGGGACCTCATATCCAAGTACGTTGGTAGCCCCAACTGGAAAGGACTTTCGTTTGTTCTTTACACTCAGGTCCATTGCATCGAGTGTAAAGAACCCTTATGTGCTCATTTCACAAGTTTCATGGAATTGTATGATTTTCTTTACGTATTATATCAAACTGTGGGAATCTCACCGGCTATGTTCATAGCTGACTTTATTTTATACATATGTTACAGGTGTAAAGATACGAGGATGAAAGTTAGAAGACATATAGCGTGCCTATAGGATATTCAAAGAATAACCTATCATTTGTTTATTTATTTGTTACAACTTGTATTATTTGATAAACTTGTGTTACATGAAGATTTAAATGAAATAAAGTTATTATGGTCACCTAATAGTGTTACGTGTGTTTGAGCAATCTGTATGTCACACTCAGGCGTTTCCGCTTTAGCCAGGGTGTTACACGTACCCACCCGCGGATCACCACTATGCCATGATGCATGCGCATTCCAACAAGTCAAACTCCATGCGGGCATATCATGGCGGAACAACATCATCATAGATGACAAGTGCTCCATGTCATCACCAGTCACATACGGTTAGGCGTAACAAAATCCGTCTGTGACGTGTCGTATACGCGGAATGGCAGAATGACACCCGCCACCCGCGAGCCGCAAACTCCAACACTAGTCACCAGGCCGGATTACACGCAAGCCCCCGACACCCGCGGTGGACTAACTTCAGTCACCACGGATTACTAACGTACGAAGGCGGTTTACATTCGGCCACTGCGGGTCAAATGTGTGGTCTGACGGATCAATTATAATCGCAAGTCACTACTTGCTCCGGATCGGCCCCGTGTTGCTAGTAAAGTTCCGCCACCCGCAGGCATGCTCCGCGGAACGATCCGTTTTACAGCTGCCTTAGCAATCATCCGCCGTGAGAACTTCAGTTCTAGTGGAGGGCCTCTATGGCCGACCACCGTTCCTGCACATGACTAAATTTACTTTGCAACATTAAGTGGGGAACTTCTGAACGTGTGCATAGTGATAGAGATGGGTGATGGCGTAAAGATGCAGCATGTATGACATCAAAGTCTTTGGTAGAAAATGGACTTAATTTCCAATTTTCACAAATGCCCCTCAACTTTTTGATTATATTTATTTGAGTCAAAAAGATAACAAGACATCTTCATATATAACAAAGGTGGAAGTCAACTATGGAGAAAAGCTAAAAAGAAGTTTCGCGTCAGAGGCGTGGAACTCTCGCGACAAAGCCAAGGAAATCTAGCGTCAGAGGCGTGGAATCCTTGCGTCTAAGTCCCGGAATGCTAGCAATAGCACATGCTTTGTTACAAGTTCCTCAAGTAAGTGAATTATTTCACAAATTTTCTCAACAACCTCAAACTTTTCGCCTATATTGATTTTGTTTTAACAAACAAAATAAAACAAAACGAAAAGTATTAGTATATAAGATTTGCATGAAATGACACAAAAAGTGCTTATATTAATGCAAAATATATGGCTACGTGCCAAACTTAAAGGTTGGGAATCCTCATAAACCCATACGGCTACGTGCCAAACTTAAAGGTTGGGAATTCTCATAAACCCATACGGCTACGCCACACTTAAAGGTTGGGAATCCTTATAAACCCGCACAGCTACGCGCCAAACTTAAAGGTTGGGAATCCTCATAAACCCATACGACTACGTGCCAAACTTAAAGGTTGGGAATCCTCATAAACCCATACGGCGCGCCACACTTAAAGGTTTAGAATTCTTATAAACCCGCATGACTACGTGCCAAACTTAAAGGTTGGGAATCCTCATAAACCCATATGACTACGTGCCAAACTTAAAGGTTGGAAATCCTTATAAACCCATACGGCTACGCGCCAAACTTAAAGGTTGGGAATCCTTATAAACCCATACGGCTTCGTGCGGAATACAAGGCCGGACACGCTCCGTATACCGGACGCGCTCCGCTCCGCTCAACACGCCATCATGATTAAAACCTCTTACAACCCGAAGCAAAGTAGACATATATGCAAAAAAATACATTTGGGAAGCACCGGGTCGGAAAAACCGTACAAGCACCCCTAATAAGTCCAGAACTCCACCTAACCGCTTGCACGCCTAGGAGCAGCACTGGACTGGGGGGACTTGTGAAGGTAGGGTCCTAAATACCCGGTACGAACTTTTACTTATTGTGCTTTATATTATATTTGTTATATTATTATTTTTTACTAACCAATGCCCAATGGGCTGGGGGGTTGTGAAGGTAACCCCTAAGCGGGCCTGGCCCAATACGGTTAGGGTTTCATGATGGTAGCCATGGAGTTCCTATATAAGGGTCTTCATCTCTCATTTTGAGGATCCCTTCGGGGACACTTGGCCTCCATATACATTTTTGTGTCTGTAAACAAGAGGAAACTCTTAGCAGTCACCTCCACCCCCCCCCCCCCCCCCATATTTCCATGGCAGATCTCGAGCTACCGGATAGGAAGTCAAAGTCGTGGTTCATTCATCTCGAAAACCGGGGAACATCGTCTTGGATCAGGTCAGATTCATTTCGTGTTTCTTCAAACACTAACTAACTCTACTCCTAAATTACTAAATTAATATATAAGAAATAATACTAAATAAATCAATTAACTTACCATTAAAGGCCACAACTATTCAGTTCAACGGCGACAGCCATCGCAACTTTTCTTAAGGTATGCGTAGCGGGCATGATTGCCTGCCCGGCGCCAAATCCACCATCTCAGCTTACCCCGATGCCAAACATTGCCACGCGGTCGCCAACATGGGGCGCTAAGGGTGTCTTCGCCAAGCCTTTAACAAGCGTAAATGTTGAATATGAGATGAGGTCCACCACTTTAATCAATCACCAATCTTTTTTCAGTTGTTCTCTTTTATTTATTTATTTATTTCAGTTAACCATTACAACCTAGTGAAAGTGTTGGTTAGTTAAATTCGTACCGTTTACATGAGAGTAAGGTGGCACTTTAACAAACTCTTTTAACATTAACCACTATATATAGTCTTATACGTATTAGAGGCAATTTTGTCATTTTGTGACAAATGAGAAAACCACACTTCATTTGTAATGTAAGTGTATGGCAAGTTACCAGTTAAACTAGAATTTACTCAGCATAACTGACTTTTAGTGTCTACGCAAATAAATAGAATGTGATAGCTTGATTGAGAAGCACACATGTTTATATTATATTCGTGTTTTTTTTACTATCGTAAAGAACTGATCAGCATATATATTCATACTTGTTTGAGCCCCGTGTATTACACGGGAATTGATGAAAAATTAAAACTTTAAATATTAAGCAAAATACACTCAATAACACAATTATTAGATATTGTTAATACAAAACAATTTACATTAGAATTATAGGAATTACAAAATAAACATTACACAAATATTTTACAAATAAATAAAAATTTCCTTGTACACTTACATTTGTTGTTGTATTAGTCAATATACAGTGTTTATGAAGAATTAAAATATTTAGTCCAGATTCAAAATATTTAGTCCATGTCTGCTTGTAACTCTCATAGTGCCCGTGTGAGAACACATGATCTTTCAAGTACAAACCAACCTTAGATAACGATTAACCTTAACATTTGTTTATAGTCATTGCAAAACATACTGCAAGAGGAAACAGTTTTCTTTGATAAATGCTAATTTTTTCATTATCCACACATTTATACTTAGGACTGTAGTCACCAACAAAAACATTTTCTTAATGATGTAACACATATCTTCGCATATATATATATATATATAGGGGAGGGATATTTTGAGAACCATGTTGAGTTTTAAGAACTTAAAAACTTCATTCTAGGCCACACATTTAATTAAATGGATTGGAATATGTGGTTGAGATTAAATCTGACAAAAAAGTTAAAGTAGGAGAGAGAATAAATATTTAAGTGGTTATAGTAACTTTTACGTCCGTTACACATGTGTAAAAAATCGACTCGGTGTGTAAAATTTCTGTAATTTTTTTACGTTTATGTAATTTACATATATTACGCATGTGTAAAAAAAATTTGAAAAAAAAAATCGTTACACTGAGTTCTTTCGAGTTCTTAAAACTCAAAGGGGTTCTTAATTGAAATCTCCTCTCTCTCTCTCTCTCTCTCTCTATATATATATATATATATATATATATATATATAGTGGGAAGGGATATTTTAAGAACCATGTTGAGCTTTAAGAACTTAAGGACTCAATTCTTGACCACACATTTAATTAAATGGACTGGAATATGTGATTGAAATTAAATCTGACCAAAAAGTCAAAGTAGGAGAGAGGATAAAGATTTAAGTGATTACATTAACTTTTACGTCCGTTACACATGTGTAAAAAGTTGACTCGATGCGTAAAAAAATTCTGTAATTTTTTTACGCATATATAACCTATATATATTACGAATGTGTAAAAAAATTCGAAAAAAAAAGTCGTTACGTTGAGTTCTTTCGAGTAATTAAAACTTAAAGGGGTTCTCGTTTGAAATCTCTCCTAGATAGAGTAAGGATCCTTAGAGAACCCTTTGCAAATTGAGAACTTTAAGAATCATTTTGGACCACTAAAAAAACCTCTAAAAATATTTAAAAAATTATAAAACAATTTGTTTTAAAAAAAAAGTATAAAAACCATATATTTCATTCCGGTTTCA
Source organism: Bidens hawaiensis (assembly GCF_021521415.1). Lineage (NCBI taxonomy): Eukaryota > Viridiplantae > Streptophyta > Magnoliopsida > Asterales > Asteraceae > Bidens > Bidens hawaiensis. The sequence goes on along the minus strand of NW_027505336.1, from coordinate 179,943 downwards.
TAAAAAAAACACAAAAAAAAATTAATTAATTCGTATTGTACCTATACAACGTGTATGAAAAAGTAATTGACTTAATCTACTACAAAGTTAAAGTAAATAAGGAATACAATTGCGAGAACATATTTCTAGACATACTAACATGTTTGTCATTGTTTAGAAAATATTGATTACTTTGAGATCAGGATACCAGTTGATACCAAAAGATGTAAGTGAGGTTATATATATTAGTTTAATGTAGATAAGGAATTTTCAAGATTTGTATACTAATCCCGTGTGAGTAGTTAGTATTTTAGAAAGTTGTTACAATATTTAATTGTTTTGATATATTCATAATTATTGAAACAACTACTAAACTTGATTGTAGCTTTCCAAATAAACAAACCATTTTTTATATAAAATTCCTGAGTTGTCATAATAGCTAAAATTATTTACTTATTGACAAAAAGAAACTTTAAATTTTGAATATCAGCATATACACGTGATTAGTATATATTCAAGGAAGACTGAAATTAGTACATATTTAAGGACATTTGAAAAAAAAAATGTAAATACATTATTGGTGAGCATATCTTTAATTATAGAAATTAAAATTGTGTGCTAATTTAAAATATTTAATAACAAAAAAAAATTATGTGTTAAATTATGTATGTGCTAGCGAAAATACTTCGTGATTCTAGCTTTCCAAATTCCGATCACTTCAATCCCACGACATGTTCTTTTTCTGTAGCTAAAGTGTTTCATTTTACTACTTACGGATAAATATGAAGTTAATGATAAAAAGAAAAAAAAAACATATAAATAAACATTAAGACACTTATCTTCCATTTATTAGTCTAGAACCAATTATTATGTTTTGTCTTTTTAGGTTTCTTAACATATTTTGAATTTATCAAGGTGTCAATGCCATAATATTAGGAAATCATGAGCATGTATTATGATAAGGAAGTAAAATATCTCCTACAAATTTAATTTGACATCAACTAAAAGGCAAAATATTTGGGAGTCAGATCTAAATAGGCAGCGGCGATGATGCAACAGTGTTTGGGATGGGGGTGTTTTAAATCGACAGAAATATGACCTATTGGGTTTGTAATAAGTTAATAACCCATGAGGGTATCTAAGAAATCAATAAACAAACTATATATTGAAAATAGATTAAAAAAAGATAGGATGGCTAAGAGAGTAACAAGTGACAAAAATAGATATTATTTTTTTATTAGTATAGTAGATAGATAGATTCGGGTTAACAAACTATGTATAAATCAACGAACACTAATAATTATGATTCAGTTTATTTGTTTGCACAAGTTTGGTGTTATCCTTGGGCTTCACAAGAAGGGTTGTTTTCAAACCCATTCGTTGTAAATAACACTAGAAAAAAAACAAATAAGATTTCATACGAATACAATGAAAAATTGTGTTAACTGAAATGTTTTAAAAACCGGTTCATACCGGTCGATTGAACTGGTTATATCGGATTTTAGGAAGATGGTCGGTATTTAGAGCCCAATATTTTTGGGTGTTTGCTAAAACAGCGTACCATCGGTTTTTTTTTTAAATACCAGTTTAGACCGGCAAACCGGTTTTAAAACCAAAAGATTTTTTATATTTTTTAAAGCCTATATTTTTTAAACTGACTTTAACCTAGCGGATAAATTTAAAACGAGTAAATACAGTAAACAACGATTCGTTAATTAACCAATTTTGTATACTGTAAATCCAAGGTTGGTTTATTTACATCTTTTGTAATTGATTTGATATATAAAGTACAAACTTCCTATTTGACTTGATCATTATTTATGTGTAATGTTTGGTTCATTCGTGATGTTTATTAATGTATTTTTTAGTTAAAATTGTCTTTATATGGAATTACAGGATAAAGTATTTAACTCGATGTACCCCGTTTCAACCGGTTATATCATTTTTAAACGAAATCTGATACGAGTAAAAAAAGATTTTTTAAAACATTGGTTAAATGGGCTTTCTTATAAATAATGATGAAACAAAATAACGACTCAACTAAGAAATCCTTTCACTACAATTAGAGGGCAAACTTGGTAGTGCCTAGTGAGGGGTCAAATTTGAAGGTAGTCTTATGCACCAATTTCGAACATTGTACTAGGTAACTGAGCCCACAATTCTGCGTTGAGCTGGCCAGACATGATACTCCCACTAGATCATGTCATTTGCATGGATACCTTGGCTGATATTACACGTGTCGGAGAAAACAATATATGTTCATCAACTTTATTTCCTTTTACTTTTTTATTTTACTCTATACTTTACATTAATTTGTTTCATTTAAACTGTTTTAAAAGTTTTTACTAGAATGATCATATTAAAATTATACATTTTTTTTTCAAACCAACACACTCATTTATCATTAAAATCAAAACGATTACAATAAAGTGGCAGGCAAACGGGCAACAAGCTGCACCGCAACCCCCTTTTGAATAGCAAAACCAATTCTACTAAAAACAAAGCGTTGGGTCGTAGGAGACGACAAAGTACCATGAACGACACGCTGAACCCTGTTTAGAAAATTCACGGCCTCCGGGGCCAGAAACCCAAATGTATCAAAAGCAAAAGGGAGAAACACATGTTGATTTTCTAAACAGGCTTTCTCGTGTTTGGCAACTTTGCCCGATTCGGCCTTCAACGCAGCCTGACCCACAACAGATCCGCGGTCCCTGAGCCCGACAAGAGGAGACACTCCTGTAAGGTTCACACAAGCGTGTTTCCTCCCTGCCCACCCAAACACAAGAATATCAGCTGGTCGTAACGTGGACCTCCCTTCGAGCGGATCTGTAAGAAAGTTAACTGGGGCCTCCTTTTTTGCAGAAATCCCTGCCCGTTTAAGAACATCGCACATGACATCCCTAACCAAATCATGCCTATATTTAAAACCGGGTAATTCTTTGCAATGCACCGCATGGTCTCCAAAGGAATCCAAACAAACTTTGCGGCAAACTGGGCAAGGCACATCAATCGGAAACATAGGGATCATATCGGAAACATAGGGATCATTAACCGGTACTTAAGGATAGCCCGATACTCCAACCCCGACATGTGTTGGCCTAATCCTTCAATAGGGATGACTGTTAGAAAATCCTGGGCCTGAGGAGCTCGAAGGCATTCAAACACCGCTTTTTGGCGAGAAGATAGATCAAACTTCGCTTCTAAACTATGGACGATTCCACTAAATAAGGCACTCGCCAAAGCATGTTGGGCTTTGGGGGGGGGGTGTCCTTACTAGAGAACCCGCTAAGATCAAAATCGGGAAGTGGAGTACGTAAACGATCCATTGCACACCCGTAATCAGTGTCCAGCCCATCAATACCATATCCTCGAAGAATGTGGTCCTGCAAACTCCATGATTGTGCTCTCGAAGCCACAAAAGCATATGTAGATACATCCCTGGCCGAGGGGTTAATAGACTTTTACTAACCTTGATATCTATTTATACAAATGCTTATTAAAAAATCATATGTGTCAGTTTTTGTTTTTTCTTCGTCTCTTCTTAATCCATCAGATTGCTTGATTTGTGATTCGAGTCTTCTCATGCGTTTGAACCGAATTAAAGGGTATGCGTCTCATCAACACATGTTAGTCTTTAAACAAGGTATAACATCTCATATAACATAATTTCATAACAAAATAGTAATTTTCAAGGGTCATGGGTCTCACCAAACCCGGATAGCCCTTAAGGCTTCACGTTATGGGCGGGGAACGGGAGGTTTTGGATTTGAACACCGCCGAGGGGTGGTATTGTAGACTCACGAAGACCGATGATATGGGGGTGTTTTTGTGTGTCCTCCTCATATTCAAACATCATATGACCGTTTGAAATAAAAAAAATCTCCAACATTATATATATATATTCCTCATTCACTCAATTTTTACAAACATCTCATTTACTTTTTTAAACTTACAAAATTTTCTCCAAAATTATGTCTTTCGATTCATCTTGGACAAAATATTACCCCGAGCCTGACGTTATTTTGGATTCGGGTTTAGAGGATGAAACGATATTTAGTGCGATTTGAGAGGCTTCCCAGCTCTTAGTTGAGCATTGCGAAAGCTCACAACCAAGAACAAGACGACTTCATCTTCAACGGATCGTGTAGGTGCTCATGACCGGTTGATAAGAAAAATTATTTTTCGCGGGACCCGATTTTTTATTCGGAATGATTCCGGCGGCTTTTTCGGATGAGTCGCCAAATATTTTTACGAATTGTTGGTGATTTAGAACGCGATTATGCATTTTTCTAACAACGGAAGGATGTGAGCACGACAACAATTTTCTCCTATGCTAAAATGCACGACGGCAATTCGTCAACTAGCGTACGGGCCTAGGAGCAACGCCATGGAAGAGTATTTACAGATGTCGGAGACAATAAGTCGTGAGGCCCTTCACATGTTATGCGAATGTGAGTATTATTATCATTTTAATTATTTATTTCTAAACCTTATTATTTTGAGTGTAAATTTTATAAATTTTGTTTAACTTATTAATATTAGGTATTATTGAACTTTATGGTAAAAAATATTTGAGTAGGACGACTTAAAGTGACATACAAAATATACGAGGTTTATCAACAAAGACACGTTTTTCCTAGGATGCTTGGTAGCATTGATTGCACACGCTGGCCTTGGGAAGCCTGCCTAGTTGCTTGACAAGGCCAATATCATGGAGGTGATCATAATGACGCTTAAACAGGTTATAACATCTTATTTATTTGTGAAACACTTTCATAATCAGACCTTAATTTAATTTCTCTCCTTTATAAATTTTTCGTCACTGGTATATCTCTCCATCACTGGTTAACTTTCGATTACCACCCACAACATGTTCGTGTTTGTTTATGTTCGTTCGTTAAAAATAAAAAAAAGCCTACGCATCTCATTGAAAGCGCCCAAGCTTTAAAAAATATTATGAACATAACAAACTAATATGTCCGCATTAAATAAAAAACAAAACTACTTAAAACTAAAAATAAAGTAAATCATTATAAAAAATAAAATAGAAAAATGATTTAAAACAAAAATATAAATAAATACCCGTAACAATACTTAAAAATAAATACTTTACGCTATCATAAATTCATATAATATATATTAACCGCAGAAGATTTATTTATATAAAATATTTTAATATTATATAATAAAAGTAGTAATATATATCGGTAACCCTTTATTACGGTTCACCTTTCCCAAGTGGATATGCGTTACCACCCATTAATTTACATCTTGTCATTTTTACCCTTATCCTTGAAATTCGAATACTGCAATTTGCAAATGCCTTGCACTAAAATTTCATTTGAAAACATTGTCCGAAAAAGTGTCATGACTCATGTCTTTTCTTGTTTTATCGAAAATTCAGTTTTATTTCAAAACCCATCATATCATTTTCAATATGCTTTGTGCAGTGGAGGCTATAAATTAGGGAAATAAAACCATTATATTTTTTCATTATGTTTGTGCAGTGGAGGTTATAAATTAGAGGATAAGTGACATATGGCATCTAGTCATTAAATAAGTAATTTTTGTTTTATAAGTGTAACTAGGTTATAAACCCGTATACTACACGGGATTGTGATACAAAAAAACAGAAGTTAACATCATTAATTATGTTTAACATACATGCACATAAGCACATCATCAACAAATAAAAGGATCGAATAATACGTAATTAAAAGTTCAATATACAAATAAAAACTATTTGATAACGCGTAGAAAAAAGTTATTGTGGTTCAATTCACCCTATTACGTTAATTCCATCTACAACATGCGAAAACGACTTCCAAGCATAACTGAATCGCATATGTTTTCATTGAATTATTTTAAAAAGCCAAATTATTGTTAAGTCTAATTGCCCAAATATGAGTAATTTTTTCCTTTGTAAGCCCAAATGCACCCCTATCTATACTCTACTCTAGACGCACATTTCCTATTGACTTACGGAAAGAATTATACATAACAATCATTATCATTGACTTTTATTTATAGTCTTGACAAAACATTGAGCAAACGACCAAATCAAATAACATGAATAAGTAATAACAGCTTGTACCAACAAACATTAACATTCATATATAATCGTAACATTTAGTCAGCCAAAGCATGTATAGTGCATAATGTGACAACATTAAGTCAATTATGGTTTAAACATACTTCACAAGTTAAACCAAGCCAACTATAATAAATAAGAGAAGTTACCAATATTTATCCAAAATGCGGGAAAAATAATGAGTCAATCATCATTTCAAAATCTAACAAAAGCCTATGCAGGTAAAATAACATTAAAACTATAGTTTAACGAATCTACCTATTTCTAACAAAGTAAAATAAATGAGGACACTTGTTATGTTTTGGTTAATTCTCATAATTTTTTTCCCTCCAAAACTAATATACCCTAATATATGTAATAAATCAATAATTATTCACTTTCCTTTTACACTATATTTATATAATATCTATATATATTTTTACATATAAATATTAGCATATTATTTTACTATATATTTCAAAATACTTGGTGAATTCCAAAAGTCGTCAACAAATCATGTTTCTTAAATGAAAATTGTTTCGGGTTTTTTGTGGAAGTTAAATTTGATTTTATGGGTCAAAAGTTGGTAAATAGATTGTTTGGTACAAGTTAACACATTTAGGTCAAAATTTGTTATAGGTCAAAAATGAAAATTTTGAATATTTTTAAAAGTTTGAGAATGCAAAATAGATTTATCGTCGAATTTGTTATGGGTTCAAAGTGTTGTCTTTAAAATGTCAAAAGTATCAAAGTTAGAATTTTAAACATGATTCGGGTTTCAAGTTTATTTTTAAGGGCATTTTTTGAAATAATCAAAAGGTTCGGGATTTGAAAAATTGATTATTTTTCCCTCAACTATTAAAATTTAAGAAAAGATTGCGAGCACTTTCGATATGCCACCTGTGACATTTGTCAATTTCAGGTTATTTTATACTTGTATTCTTAATGTAAACCTGACCCGTTTTGCATCCCGAACATTTCAATATTATCAAAATGATGAATTTTATGTTACATATTTGTTTTATAGTTGTTGGATCTAAAAAAAACACCCTTTTCGGTTCTTAAAATGCCCCGAAAACGCTCAAAACGAACTCAAGGGACTAAAACTACCAAAATGGAGACTTGAAGGACCCATTTGTAGTTTGTGCTTTCTTGGGTCTATAACCAACCCATTTTCATGCAACACCCTTTATGAAAGACCTGTTCAACTTACCTTATATATACACACCCATCTTCTTCATTTGTGCTTGCTCATTTCCTTATTTCTCTCTCAAATTCTTGAATTCTAAGGTTGTTTTTCATAAGCTAATCTTTCATTTTAACTAACTTCTCAATACTTAAAAGCTTGATGTTACAACATATATATAATATACACTCCTTGTTTAACTTCGGTCTTTCATTTCTCCAGTCTCGGCCGGTTGAAATGTCGGGATAGTAAGGCAAGGTTACATGGAGGACTTTGTAGTCCTTGTTTATATATTTAACAAATCTAACCATATAACTTGTTATACTTGCTTAACTTCTGCATATTTTAGTTTATTGTTCATATTTTTCAAGTTCCATGGTATTGGGTACGTGGTGACTAGCCGCAGTTTCATCCCGAGTTGAGAACCGAACCAAAAACTGAACTTTTGTTTAAAAGCGTTATTGTTAACTTTTTGAATGTAAAACTTAAGTATTATTATTTATAAGTTATTTTACAAGTTCCATGGTAATTGGGTATGTGGTAACCATCCTCGGTCTTATTCCGAGTCAAGGACCGAACCAAAAAAACCGAACTAAACCGAGTTCACTCGCTTAAGACACACAAGTGTGTTTTTAACCACCAAAACTCATATTTTTCTTCAAGATTATATTTTAAATCAATTTTAGTTAATTTCTAAACATACTTGGCATGTCGGTAACCAACTTGATCTTATAACAAGTTCGGACCGATAAAGTCGTATACTCGCTTAACGAACGTTAAGGTTCTTCACAATAGAACTACATACTTGGTTAAGTCTATTTGATTTTTATGGAGTTATCTCATAACATTTATTATTTTGGGAAGTTAACTTTGAGCTTGGTCAATTATCAAGTCTCGAACCGACAAACCCGAACACTCGTTTAAACCTCGTTTTGGTATTCTTATAACCAACGGTTTTGCAATATTGCATTTTAACCCACATTATTACTTAACATAGGTTGAGTAAAAAAAAAGAAAAAAACTAATGAATAGAATATCGAGACCCGGTTTCGAGTAAACTTATTTTACAAAACTCGTTTGTTTAATTTCTCAAATATTTACATTTTAAATCCTAAACTTTATTTATTTACTTTATTTGTCATGTATTTTATTTTAAACCCTTCGAAGACTACCTACTAACACAAGACCCGTTTAATATAGGCCTTGCTCGTTAAACTGATCTCTCCGATTATTCACGACACTATCTTTCAAGTTATTTGTTAATGTGAGAACTTTTTCATCCCTCGTTTTTCATCTTTCGTTTTGGGGGTGACATTGCATACCTATTCAAATTCAAATGATTTATACCTGAGTCTTAAACCACAACACTTATTGTATATGTTTACTTAAATAAATGCTCGATTTTGTGTTATATGCTTTACATGATTATGTGCAAATTCTTGAATGCTAAGGCGGGTAGCCTCTTGAATGCTAAGGCAGGTAGCCTCATCAAAGTATGATCATACGTTAATTCCGAGTATATATGGTATCCCCATATAGAAAGGTGTCGTCAATGTATTCTTATTGACGATTTCATTATTGTTGTCAATGTATTCTTATTGACAGTTTTATTATCTAAATTGCTGCTATTATTTATTGTTTTTATATACTAGTTGTGGATTTCATACTATATACTTATTGTCCAAAACTATGAAAATTGCTCACCAACCTTTGTGTTAACAAACTCTATTTTATGCAATGTTACAGGTTTGATGTTAGCGTGATTGGATTACTTGAAGAAACTTATCATCTTGGCTTTAGGATATTAGAAAATGAAAGAACAAGTTATTTGTTTATCTATCTATTTGGCATTTTGTATGAACAATTGTTGTGTTATTTATGATGATATGGATTTAAATGAGTTGTTTAAATATTGTAACTTTGTAGTGTCGTTGTGCAATGAGCAATCATGTTGTGCCTCGACGTTTCCGCCTTCATTGGTCGGGGTGTGACAGATTGGTATCAGAGCCATCGACTATAGGATAGGTGGTTAGATGTAACAGCCTAGTATAGTTCATGCTCTAGGGTCCCTATACGTGTGCTCATACGTGTTTACCCTATGAGATTGTTTATTGCATTTATTTAATTATTTATAAACTTGTTTAAAAATCTATTTCATCATAAATGTACACATACACACACTTTCAATAGTATTCTAAGGTATTTTTACCTTAAAACAAAACACTAGCTTTTATATTGTGTTTTATGGATCACAAGCTTAACTTGGATCTCGTTGTTTACAATCTCCTTAAAGCTAGGTTCTATAATTTGTTTTGTGATGACCGTAGGGAACGAAACACTTGATTCGATCATTTGACAAAAATATTCCAAGAATCGAAGGTGATTTACTTACCTGGGATGATTGGGTTTAGTGTTGGTTTCTAGGTCAAGCAACTCGAGTTATATGAGCTGACACTTTAAGTTGTCGAATGCGAGCGTTCCGGTCGCCTCCTTATTTTTGGTGTTGAAAACATAAAAGTGATACGTGGACAAGTGTTTTTAACATCTCGTTGTATCTCCATTTTATTGTATGTTATTATCATGATTTGAGTCAACAACATGAAAGACGCGGTGATACGTGCACATGTTCGACTCCATATATATTACTTTTACAAAAGTTTTTATTGCTGGGATATCAAATCATGGTGGTTCATGTACGATTTTCCCGACCATATATATGTTTACAAGAAATTTTGTTATTTTTTTTTCGGAATATCAAATCATGGTGGTTCATGTACGATTTTTCCGACTGTATACAAATTTCAACACTTCAAAACGTCCAAATTTTAAATTCTCGAAACTTTGAAACATATACTTATATATACGTTTTTATCATTTGGTTTATGTATAAACTTTATTTCTACTAACATTCTCATCCTCATGACACTAGGATTCACGTAAAAAAATGGTTACATACATCTTCTATTTTAAACTCAATGCCCTCAAACTCACTACAATTCTTTATAATTTTTAGAATGCCTCCGCTATGACGCCACTACCGCAAGGACTCCAAACGTAAGATAGCCGCTTTAGTAGCCGAACAAGTCACCACTGTGATTCCTGAACTCCTAACTCACTTGCAAGCAAACCAACCTCCACCCGTTGAACCCACACCCGCTCCCTACTTGTACAAACAATTTACCGGTGCTAACCCAACCAAATTCCTTGGTACGAACTATTCGACTACCTTGTTGCAATGGTTTGAAAAGATGGAAAGTGTGTTCCGACACAACGAGTATCCCGAAGCGAAGAAAACTAATTTCGCTTCGAGCTTGTTTGAGGAAACCGCTCTTACATGGTGGGGTAGTGTTATGCATCTCCAAGGGGCGGAAATCGCCATGGCTCTCCCATGGACCGAGCTTAAAGAACTTATGATGAAGAAGTTCTGCCCAAAACACGAGCTCCAAAAGCTCGAATTCGAGTTTTGGGAACTTAAGCAAGAAAGTGGTGATAACGCTGCCTACTCACTTCGTTTTCACGAGTTGAGCACTCTTGTTCCTCACATGGTCACACCGCTCGAACGCAAAATTGACAAATACATCGGGGGTTTGCCCATGCTAATCCATGACTCCGTAATGAGTAGTAAACCGGCAAACCTTGAAGACGCTATTACGCTAGCCGGAGCCCTCTCCGAAAACCATGTCAAGGCGGATACACTTTCGATCAAGAAAAAGTGTGACAAGAGTAAACCTGAACCAACCCTTCAAATCAAAGTTGATCCACCTCCTCAAGCCCTAAATTACTCCAACTCATCCCACAAAGCCAAGAAGAAATTCAAGCCCAATCACCGAAACTATGCCGTTACCCACCCACAACAAACCCAACAACAATCTCAAGCTCCTCCAAACCGAAAACCCTACACTGGTCCTCATCCATTATGTAACAAATGTCAATTTCACCATCCCTCAAACATGACTTGTCGCCATTGCACCATTTGCAACCGTTACGGTCACTTCTATACCACATGTCGAAACACACCTCGTGGACATCCCGCTCCACCAAGAAACAACCCGCAAATCCCGCAAAACCCACAACAACCCCGAGCTTGCTATAATTGTGGAGACATTAACCATTTCCACAACAATTGTCCCCACTCGTTTACGCAAACCAAGCCCAAGCCATAATCGTGCCTTATTACCAAACCCAAGCTTACCAAGTCCAAACCTACCAACCTCAAATCCCACAACTAAAGGCACCTCTCATCCAACCAATTCAAGCTATCCAAGCACCTCCTCCTCCACCCCAAGCACCATAAGGAAATCCCGGTAACCAAGGGCGTGCTTTCATGATAAATGTCAATCAAGCTCAAGTCGCAAACGACGTTGTGAACGGTATGTTTCTAGTGAACGAACATTTGGCTTCAATTTTATTTGACACTTGTGCCGATAGGAGTTTTATTTCATTAAAATTTGAGTCTATGCTTGCCGTACCTCGCACTAAACTCTCTAGACCTTTTTCCGTCAAAGTCGCCAATGGAAATTCCATCACAATCAACTCGGTCATTCGTGATTGTATTTTCACTCTTTGTAAGTGAAAATTCTTGATCGATCTTATCCCGATGCAAATGGGAAGTTTCGATGTCATAGTAGGCATGGATTGGTTATCTTTGCACCGTGCCGAAGTCGTTTGTTACGATAAAATTGTAACACCCCGACCAAAGGCGGATTATACATCGGGGCGCCACATATTGTTTCATTACTCGTGACACTATTGGGTGTCAATATTTAATAAATACATTCATTCGCGCACGCGCAGGGTAAACACAAGATAACGTAAATCAACATAAATCAATATATTATAAGACAAAAATATTCGAACAACAACAACTTGTCTTGATACATTTTAATCTAGGTCCAAAAGTAAAAACGTCCTACGTGTCCACAAGCTCCAATTGTAGCTACAGCAAACCTGAACATGTGTTAAAATAAACGTCAAACACTTGCGTGTTGGTGAGAAATCAAGTTTAATACAATACATAGATAACAATAAATCTGCGCGCAACATGTGTATGTCTGGTTTTCAACAAGGGTGTAATCTGATCGGGACCAACTCTAAGATTCATAAGACTGCCAGTGCTCACAATTGAGCTCACAAACAAGACAAACTGTGCATGTGTAAACAAAAGAGAAAATCATAAACGATAGTTCTCCCGTGTTCATCTAATGGTACCATGAGAACTGCGGAATAGACCGACAAGACGGTTAATGATCCACACATACAAATAAACAGCCAAGTCTACGTCCTCAACACATGGGATACTGCGCGACTAAAGTTCATAAACAAGTTTAAGACTCTAAGTTTGTATGAACACATGAACATCCCAAAACATTAAAAGCAAAAAGGGATTAGGTACGAGATTACTCACTTGATAAACGATGCGGTGTAAGATAAAGCAAGAACCAACTTTAAACAAGCACAAGTTAACCTATAAATAAGATTATTGTTTTAATGATTTGTTTTAAGTCTTGATTATAAGTTTGCATAAGTAAATTATTATATATAATATATATATTACCGGAAAAGCAGGACAGAATCAGGGAGGAAGACGGAGGCAGAGAGGGAGGCGGCAGAGAGAGCAAGGAGCAAGAGAGAATAAGAGAGAGAGATAATAAGTGTTTGTGTGTGATGTGTTAGGAAAAATAAGATTATTATTTATAGGAAAACCCTAGGAGACATAATCCCTAGAAAAGGGGAAAGGATCTTTAACAGGATCAAGCAAAAGATATCAAAAAGCAAAAGATATCAAAAAGCATAAGAAAACAAAAGCAAAAGATATGGAAAGATATGGCAGCTGCAGGGGGCAAGATAAAGCTGACAGGTTAACAGTAAAAAGCATGGGCGGATCAGATAAAGGTACTGGTCAAGCATGGCAAAAGCAGATCTCAAAAGATAATGTCAGTCACTTTTTCTACCAACCAATGGGGTTGGTGCGCATGCTGCGCCGAAAGTAACTTTTCAGACATAAGGCAGATTAGGTCAACAGCTCAAAAGATAAGACATCACAAAAGCAAACGGCTAGATTCAACAGAAGAAAACTCAAAGGGTTTAGCGCGAGAAGGCTAAGGCGCGAAGGCAGACACAGAAGGTCAAGAGAGCGCGAGCGCGAAGGCAGTCAGAAACAACCTTAACGCGTCGCGGAAAGAACTACATTTCTAAGCGCGCCGCGGGAAGAATCACATTTCTTAGCGCGCCGCGGGAGGAACTAAAATTCCTAGCGCGCCGCGGGAAGAACTATAATTCTTCGCGCGTCGAGGGATGAACTACGATTCTTAGCGCGCTGCGAGGAGAACTACAAATCCTTAGCGCGTCGCGGGAAGAACTACCGTTCTTCGCGCGCTGCGAGAAGAATTACAATTCTTAGCGCGCTGCGAGAAGAGTTCATCTCGCGTATCGCTGGAACAGATGGTCTTCACGCAGGATTCCTTGTAAGGGGTCTGGCGCGTGGAGCTGCGCAGACAACCTTAGGCGGGAAGGAACAAAGGACAAGCAAAGAGTTAGAAGAAAAAGAGGGAAACAAGGCTTAAGGGCGGGACGGCGACAAGAGGGAAAAGAGGGCGGAAAGAGAGAAGAAGAGGGACGGGACGGCGGAAAGAAAGAGAGAGAAAGAGGCGGGAAGGAAAATATATATTATTACTAAAAGTAAAATATAAGTATAAATATTAAATCATAAAAGAAAGAGATCGGATCAGAGAAACGGGTACCTGGGTCGGGTCGGATCGGGCAGATGTCACAAAAATCATTCGAATCCCGCTTGTAAACGATAAAACACTCAAGGTCTGCGGCAAGACTACTCCTAAAAGGCTCACCCTTATGTCATACTCTCAATCCCAAAAATATTTGCGCCAAACGTATGTTCCGTTCCTAGCTCAAGTGGTGGTTAAATACCTTAAGGAAAGAAAAATCCAAGACATCTCAATCGTCTGTGACTTCCTCGATGTCTTTCCCGAAGACGTCACCGGTCTTCCACCCATTCGCCCGGTAGAATTCTGAATCGATCTTGTGCCCGGAGCAATGCCCGTAGCCAAAGCTCCTTACCGTTTAGCCCCGTTGGAAATGCAAGAGTTATCAAACCAACTCGAAGAACTTTCCGACAAAGGCTTTATTCGTCCAAGCTTTTCTCCTTGGGGCGCTCTCGTCCTCTTCGTGAAAAAGAAAGATGGTTCGTTTCGTATGTGCATAGATTATCGTGAGCTTAACAAACTTACTATTAAAAATCGTTATCCTTTGCCACGAATCGACGACCTCTTCGATCAACTTCAAGGCGCAACGTGTTTCTCAAAAATCGATCTTCGATCGGGATATCACCAATTGCGTATTCGCGAAGAAGACATCCCAAAAACCACATTCCGTACTCGATATGGACATTTCGAATTTCTAGTCGTGCCTTTCGGTTTAACCAACGCACCCGCGGTATTTATGGATCTCATGAACCGCGTTTGCAAACCGTTTCTAGATAAATTCGTCATTGTCTTTATTGATGACATCCTCATCTTTTCCAAAACCAAGGCCGAACATGAGTATCACTTGCGTTCCATTCTCGAAGTCTTAAGAAACAAACGACTTTACGCCAAATTCTCAAAATGTGAATTTTGGCTAGAGGAAGTTCAATTTTTGGGACACATCGTCAACGACAAGGGTATTCGTGTTGATCCCGCAAAAACCGAAGCCGTCAAAGATTGGAAGACTCCGACTACACCCACGGAAATTCGATCTTTCCTTGGTTTGGCCGGATATTATCGGCGTTTCATCCAAAATTTTTCCAAGATCTCTTTACCCCTCACTCCCCTAACTCACAAAGGAAAGCCTTATGAATGGGGATCTAAACAAGAAGAAGCATTTAATACTCTTAAACACATGCTTTGCAATGCTCCAGTTCTAACCCTTCCCGATGGAAACGACGACTTTGTAGTATTTTGCGATGCTTCTCACCAAGGTCTCGGTTGCGTTCTCATGCAACGATGTCAAGTTATCGCGTATGCTTCAAGGCAA
Organism: Bidens hawaiensis; assembly: GCF_021521415.1. Taxonomy (NCBI): domain Eukaryota; kingdom Viridiplantae; phylum Streptophyta; class Magnoliopsida; order Asterales; family Asteraceae; genus Bidens; species Bidens hawaiensis. Next base: position 164,680 of record NW_027505336.1, on the reverse strand, counting down.
CTCAAGGTCAACGAGAAGAACTACACGACTCACGATCTTGAACTTGGTGCCGTCGTTTTGGCACTCAAAATTTGGAGACATTACCTTTACGGAACGAAATGTGTGGTTTTTACCGATCACAAAAGCCTTCAACACATTTTTGACCAAAAAAATCTCAACATGAGACAACGAGATTGGCTGAGTTACTTAGTGACTACGTTTGCGAGATTCGCTACCATCTCGGTAAAGCGAATGTCGTGGCCGATGCCCTTAGTCGAAAGGTTAATGTCAAATCCGTCTTGCTTCTTAGCGTCACCGTTCAAACCGATCTTCAAGCCAAAATCTATCAAGCCCAACGTACCTTCGTTGACGAAGGCTTATGTCGAGCCGAGCTTCAACTCGAAACAAAACCCGATGGCTTATTTTATTATCTCAATCGTTTATGGGTTCCCGATCGTGATGAACTTCGTACTTGCATACTCAATGAAGCTCACAAGTCATGATATTTTGTTCATCCCGATGCGGATAAAATGTATTTCGATCTTCGTTCTACCTTTTGGTGGCCGGGTATGAAGAAAGACGTAGCAACGTACGTTTCGAAACGTCTTACTTGCTCTAAAGTCAAAGCCGAACATCAAAAACCCTTTGGGTTACTCGAGCAACCACCGATTCCTATATGGAAATGGGAAGACATTGCTATAGACTTTATAATGAAACTACCCACTACTCAAAAAGGCAACGATAGCATTTGGGTGATTATTGACCGATTAACCAAGTCCGCTCACTTTATTCCAATTCGAGAAAAATACTCCGTTGAGCAACTTGCCTAAATCTACGTTCACGAAATCGTGTGTCGCCACGGTTTACCTTTGACTATCATCTCTGATGCGATGCTCGATTCATGTTTCATTTTTGGCGATCACTTCAAGAAACCTTGGGAACTCGTCTTGATCTTAGCACCGCTTATCATCCTCAAACGGATGGACAATCCGAACGTACGATTCAAACACTTGAGGACATGCTTCGAGCGTGTGTACTCGATTTCGGTGGGAATTGGGATTCTCACATTCCTTACATCGAATTCTCTTACAATAACAGTTTCCATTCTAGCATCGGTATGCCTCCTTTCGAAGCTCTCTACGGTCGCAAATGTCGTTCCCCGATTAGTTGGAACGAAATCGGTGAAGCTCAAATTACCGGACCCGAAACGGTCCAAGAAGCCACCGACCGTATCGACCAAATTCGCAAGAACCTACTTGCCGTTAGAAGTCGACAAAAGAGCTACGCCGACAAATGGCGAAAACCGATCGAATTCAATGTCGACGATCTCGTCCTTCTCAAGGTATCCCCTTGGAAAGGAGTTGTTCGTTTTGGAAAGAAAGGAAAACTAGCTCCTCGTTTCGTAGGCCCATTCAAGATTCTTGAGCTAGTCGGAAAAGTAGGCTACCGACTCGAACTACCGGAAGAACTCACCGGTGTTCATCCGACCTTTCATGTTTCAAATCTCAAGAAGTGCTTAGCCGAAGGTAGTCTCCATATACCTCTCGACGAAGTACAAGTCAATGAATCAATGATTATGGTTGAACGACCCGTTGAAATCATGGACCGCAATGAAAAGAAAACCAAGCGAAGTAGCATCAAGTTAGTTAAAGTTCGATGGGAATCACGGCGTGGCGCAGAGTTTACATGGGAACGAGAAGACTCAATGAAGGAGAAATATCCACATTTGTTTACATCATCTTAATTTCGGGACGAAATTTCCTAAAGTAGGGGATACTGTGACATTTGTCAATTTCGGGTTATTTTATACTTGTATTCTTAATGTAAACCCGACCCGTTTTGTATCCCGAACCTTTCGATATTATCAAAATGATGAATTTTATGTCACATATTTGTTTTATAGTTGTTGGATCTAAAAAAAACACCCTTTTCGGTTCTTAAAATGCCCCGAGAACGCTCAAAACGAACTCAAGGGACTAAAACTACCAAAATAGAGACTTGAAGGACCCATTTGTAGTTTGTGCTTTCTTGGATCTATAACCAACCCATTTTCATGAAACACCCTTTATGAAAGACCCATTCAACTTACCCTATATATACACACCCATCTTTTTCATTTGTGCTTGCTCATTTCCTCATTTCTCTCTCAAATTCTTGAATTCTAAGGTTGTTCTTCATAAGCTAATCTTTCATTTTAACTAACTTCTCAATACTTAAAGCTTGATGTTACAACATATATATAATATACACTCCTTGTTTACATTCAGTCTTTCATTTCTCCGGTCTCGGCCGGTTGAAATGTCGGGCTAGTAAGGCAAGGTTACATGTAGGACTTTGTAGTCCTTGTTTATATATTTAACAAATATAACCATATAACTTGTTATACTTGCTTAACTTCTGCATATTTTAGTTTATTGTTCATATTTTTCAAGTTCCATGGTATTGGGTATGTGGTGACTAGCCTCGGCTTCATCCCGAGTTGAGAACCGAACCAAAAACCAAACTTTTGTTTAAAACCAACGGTTTTGCAATATTGCATTTTAACCCACATTATTACTTAACATAGGTTGAGTAAAAAAAAAGAAAAAAACTAATTAATAGAATACCGAGACCCGGTTTCGAGTAAACTTATTTTACAAAACTCGTTTCTTTAATTTCTCAAATATTTACATTTTAAATCCTTAACTTTATTTATTTACTTTATTTGTCATGTATTTTATTTTAAACCCTTCAAAGACTACCTACTAACAAAAGACCCGTTTAATATAGGTTTTGCTCGTTAAACCGATCTCTCCGATTATGTAAGGCCCCGAACCCGGTAGCCTTACTTTAGCGTCGGATTTACTCATAAACACAGTTCTTACAAATCAGAGTTTATTAAAACTTTTCGCGGAATATAAAACATCTATCATTTGTTACAAAATATTAAATCTTTTCTTTGATACCATAACACAAAACTTTATATTTAAAACATCTTTTCTTCTTTCTTCAGATGCCAGCCGTTCAATCCAGGCCATGTGCCATCCTCATGCTAACTCTATAATCAGCTCACCTGCGTGCATACTAAAAGTCAGCTACGCTGAGTGAGTTCTAGTTAATCAAGCAACTTATCATACAACCACTACATGCATCATATACGTGTCCGAAGACACTTAACCCACTGTCTAACCCGATACTTCTCAACCACTTAATTATCCCTACAGCTTAGCCAATTAATTACCCCTACAGCTTAACCATTGATGCCACTTATGCCACTTTATGCCACTTGTGCCACTTTATGCCACTTATGCCACTTGTGCCACTTTATGCCACTTATGCCACTTGTGCCACTTATGCCACTTGTGCCACTTATGCCACTTTATGCCACTTATGCCACTTTATGCCACTTATGCCACTTGTGCCGCTTATGCCACTTTATGCCACTTATGCCACTTGTGCCACTTATGCCACTTTATGCCACTTATGCCACTTGTGCCACTTTAATAACGAAGACACGCATAGACTCACTCTACCACGTGCTCACGTTATGCCCCTAACTCTATTACTAGACCCCTATCCACTTCTATCACACTATACTTCTACTTGTCTATAACCCACTTCCTATCAGCACATTATTTACATACTAAGCAAGTAACATCAACAATCATACACACATAATAACGATGGCACGTACAGGCTTTCCCTATCACGCGCTCACGTTATGCCACTAACACCCTTACTAGACTCTTGCCACTTCTAACACACTCTACCTCTACCTGCCTATATCACACTTCATATCAGTTCAGTATTTACGTAATAAACAAGTCACATCATAACATTCATACACACTATTAACCACTTGGAATTTACTATCCTTGGCGATACGTGCAATATCCGAAGATCGTTCACGTACCGACAAGCATTATAAAATATATACCTCATATAACATCTATAGCATACACTTACCACTTAAGGTAAGTGTATTCACACTTCACATCGAGTATGCACACAGCCCCGAAAACATAACACATAAATGGGGCTAGAAACTCACCTGAACTCTGCTTCTTCTTTCGATAGTTGTAAATCCCTTCTTTAACTGAGCTCGGCTGACTCTATAAGTTACACGTATCAATACTCGCCTGATCTAATCTGGTGGCCTAGTATTAGCTCACTTTTACTTATCGTTTTAATCTATTCTCTAATCGAACTTGACTTTAGGCGAAGTTAAACCTTAGGCGAACTTAGCTTTAGGCGAAGTTAAACCTTAGGCGAACTTAGCTTTAGGCGAAGTTGTCATCAGGCGAACTTGGCTTTAGGCGAAGTTGTCATCAGGCGAACTTAGCTTTAGGCGAAGTTGTCATCAGGCGAACTTAGCTTTAGGCGAAGTTAAACCTTAGGCGAACTTAGCTTTAGGCGAAGTTGTCATCAGGCGAACTTGGCTTTAGGCGAAGTTGTCATCAGGCGAACTTGGCTTGCAGGCGAAGTTCATCAGGCGAACTTGGCTTGCAGGCGAAGTTCATCAGGCGAACTTGGCTTGCAGGCGAAGTTCATCAGGCGAACTTAGCTTGCAGGCGAAGTTGTCGTCTGCAGCTACTGTTCGTTCTTAAATCCTTCGTTTCTTAACCAAATAACTCGATTTAGGTATCCACGGAATCGTCTGACCAGCGCCTACAAACCTCAACCATCAAATCGACCTAACATCGATGTTTAAAGGTGCGATTTAGGCATATAGGTTACGGGTTCTTTTTATCAATCGATTAACCCATCAAATCATAACCATTTTCAGTAAGATTAGCTTTGTTGGATTCGTTTTTACCATATAAACTCAGATCTATCATTTCTCAAATCAAACCGAACCTATACGAACGATTTCTAACTATAAACGTACCTTGAACGAGTCGAACTACGAACACGGTTAAGCCTTGAGGTTGTTTTGGTCCGTCACGACGTTCCAGCACCAACAAGCTCGGGTTTTCGCCTTCGGATCTTGGTTCGGGTTATAAGATGGTGTGTAGAGATTAGGATGGATAAATGGATGGAAAATGAAAGGATTGGGGTTTAAGGGGGTATTTATACTCCCTCAAGCCCATGGACCGAAGGCCCATATTTCCTTTTGGTCCATATCCAAACCCATCTAATTATCCTACTAAGTCTTCATATTATGCTGTTCCACTAACTCGTTTATTTCACCCGACAAAATAATATATTAAATATTACTTTAGAAATTTCGGGATGTTACAGATTATTCACGACACTATCTTTCAAGTTATTTGTTAATGTGAGTACTTTTTCATCCCCCGTTTTCCATCTTTCGTTTTGGGGGTGGCATTGTATACTTATTCAAATTCAAATGATTTGTACTTGAGTCTTAAACCACAACACTTATTGTATATGTTTACTTAAATAAATGCTCGATTTAGTGTTATATGTTTTACATGATTATGTGCAAATTCTTGAATGCTAAGGTGGGTAGCCTCTTGAATGCTAAGGCGGGTAGCCTCTTGAATGCTAAGGCGGGTAGCCTCATCAAAGTATGATCATACGTTCATTCCGAGTATATATGGTATCCCCATATAGAAAGGTGTCGTTAATGTATTCTTATTGACGATTTCATTATTGTCGTCAATGTATTCTTATTGACGGATCGTCAATGTATTCTTATTGACGGTTTTATTATCTAAATTGCTGCTATTATTTGTTGTTTTTATATACTAGTTGTGGATTTCATACTATATACTTATTGTCCAAAACTATGAAAATTGCTCACCAACCTTTGTGTTGACAAACTCTATTTTATGCAATGTTATAGGTTTGATGTTAGCTTGATTGGATTACTTGAAGAAACTTATCATCTTGTCTTTAGGGTATTAGAAAATGAAAGAACAAGTTATTTGTTTATCTATCTATTTGGCATTTTGTATGAACAATTGTTATGTTATTTATGATGATATGGATTTAAATGAGTTGTTTAAATATTGTAACTTTATAGTGTTGTTGTGCAATGAGAAATCATGTCGCGCCTCGACGTTTCCGCCTTCATTGGTCGGGGTGTGACACCACCCCCATGCCTATCAATGCTTCTAACTTTTATCAAATTTGAAATATTTATGTCAACATTAATTTTTCCTTTAATGGTGATTAGAACGTTGTATGGGAAACATGTCATGCAAAACTATGCTCAAATGAAACAAAATATTCACAAAATTGAATGTGTTAACATGTTATTTTTTATGTTGTCATTATGACAAAGTTGAGAAGCCCTCTGAAACTTATCAAAATCTTTTTTATGATGTAGTTCAGAAAAACATAGTTCTTGAAAAATATCCATTGCTACAATTTAATATCCTACTTTCCTTTGATGGGTGGTAAATTGATAAATATATCAATAAAGGTAGCTCCTCTTTTGTATTTAGGCTGAGTTGTTAGAACTTTTATCGTATGAGAAGTCTTATTTTCGAAATTGGTTCATAAACAAAATTCTTTCAATTATACATATATGACACAGAGAATGAATTTTTCAATAGAAAGAAGCATTCTCGGGTACGATTTTACATGGGCAGTTTTTTTATTAAGTTTATTTAAAAAATTCATTTTGTGTTATAAATAAAATCAATTTATGTACATATTGTATAGATACAAGCATACATGTAATATATTTTTTTCATATACGCTATGTAATTATTTGTTTTACTTATAATTTTATAATTTGAATTATTACGTGTGTGACACGGGCTCTAAAACTAGTGCATTATAAACTAAGGTTGTTAATAAACTTAGGTTTAAGACATCATATATATAAAAAATGACAAACTAACATATAACAATGTGACCTTGGAAATCAAGAGTCTTGGTAATAAAAAATACCAGATGTCATACTGTTTTGACTTTGAGGGAGTCAATTTATAACTTAAATGTAAAGTGATAGATTAAATAATGAAGAAATGAAGATATAATATACATATAGTATGTTGCTTCGAGCTGAGAAAGTACTGAGAAATTGTCGGTGTATTTGGTTATGGTGAAGCACCTGTTGTTTGTGGTACTTGGTCATTTAAAAGCGAAATTTTTTTCCCAACCAAACCAGTTAGTTCAAATGGGACCATGGGTAGAGTAGCATCCCATAGAAAAATTGAAATAAAAAAAAAAAAAACAGAATAAGCAGTTAGTTAAATTAAAAATCAGATACTTTAAATTAGATAAAATTATACAGCCATTATCCTATCAATCAAGTCTTTAGCAGCCTTTTTCATCATTAATGTAGCTTCACGATCAAAACAATTAGAGAAAGAACTCTGGTACTGCCTTGCTGCATTTACGGAATTTTGATCCTGAAAAATCTAACAAAAAATAAATTGGTTACTGAAAACTAGATTACATAGTAACAAACTAATTGTTAGTAGTATACAATCATAAATGCATATAAATAGCTTTGCATTACCTGGGAACAGTAGACATTTGTTAGATTGCACATATAGTAGAACATTGGATAATCTATGTTTGTTCCACCTTATCAGATCCATCTACATAGTCACTGAGAATATATATAGTAGCAACCTTCTTGTTACAAGTCGTACAAGCATTATAATGCCACTCCATGTCAAGTAAAATACTTATAATTTACCGGTAATGATAACAGACTTGACCTACAATTTGAATAAGCTAAGATAACTATTGTTAATTTTTGAAACGAAATATTAAATTAAAAAAGAATGGAATGTATTTACCTCAGTTGTTTTTGTTCACTTCTGCTATGCTGTTAAGTGTTAACGGCACTTTCATTCATGAAATCAAGTTAAGCGTCGACATTCTGGAAACAAAAAGGGAGAAGAATATTATGAACTTGGGGTGATTTCTTACAGTTTTAGCAAGTATTTGAAAACTGTAAACACAAACCGGAAAACCAACATATATACTTAAAGTTTTAGCAAGAATTTCTTAAAGTTTTAATACCTAAAACCATATGCAAATTAATAAAATTCTTCGAACATTATGGTAGTAGCAAAAACCCTTTGGCTTACCTTGGTAAGTTGAATAAGTCGCCCTGTCATAAACTTTCTAAACGGGCCAGAATATTGAATTGACCCCAAAAAAAAAAAAAAAAGTCAACATCACATATCTAACCAGTTTGACCACATTTTTTATTATCCAAAATACTCTAAATTACCATATTGCCCTTGGCAGCCCCTGATGCAAACCAATTTACCCCTTATACCTTTATGTATTTAATTTACAGTGTAAAGTTATGACACTTTTTTTTATAGCTAAGAATTCAAGTAAAATTTAACAGAAAAATATTGTGTCAAAAGTTTTCTATTCTTTTCTTTTTTCTTTTTTTTATGATGCAAATGAAAGTCAAATAAAGATAATAGTATTAAAATTGTATGGAGTTTAACTTAATGCAACTTTGATAAAATCGAATTTGTTTGCAGAAAGAAAATATTCACATTTAAATAAAAGCATCATTAGTTCCAAAACCATCTTCATAATAAACAGAGGTTTAGAGACATTCTTCAATGTCTCTTAAGACATCTTAGAATCTCTTTATGATGGGCTTCACAAGTAATATAACATTAAAATTACTGTTTAAGGAATGCATTATGATATGTGTTGTTTTAATAAACTTAGATTTACCAGGTAATGTATAGATTACATTAAAAATCCTAACTTTGTTATAGATTACAGTAAAAAACATTATTCAATCTGATTTGTTCATATATAGTATGATAATGTAAATCATAACACTAATCCACTACTAAGAAAATGGATGCTTACTTTAATTGCAGTGTACATAACTTTGGGTTAATCAATTGAATAAAACCAAGTCACACGTATCACTCATTGTTATTCAAATTAGATTTCACCATATGTGACTGACAATAATCTAAAAAACAGAACTGCAAATCTATTATTGTAACTGTAAATAAGAAAATAAGATGAATGCCTTATCTGTAACTGCTGTCGCTCGAAAGCTGATGAGGAAAGCGAATACATCCACCATGAATCGCTACGACTGAATTATTCGGCTTGGAAAAATTAGGGTTTGTCAATAATAGTTGAAAACGACAACATCGGATTAAGAATTACAGGAAAATCGTTGAAGAAGATTTGTGATTAAGAACAACGCATGTATGCGGCTGCCATAGAATTAGGGATTAAAACCGCTGTGCTTACTAAATCTACGTTCTGTGTTCTGATTATGCCAGATGGTAAAATAATAGAAGGTTAGAATCTATGGAGGGGATGCTGTGAATAAGACACCTGTCAAACAAAAGCTTGTTTTATTATAATAGTAGAAGTAGATGCGATTGTAGGGGCTACCAATGGTCACGTTGTTATTATTATTATTATTATTATTATTATTATTTCCGTTCATCACCAGACGGTAAATATTTTCCTCGCATATCGCCCCCTGTCACATCATTATTATTTTATTATTATTTTCGTTTCATGCCTTTGTCGCCCTTTGTCGGCCGGAATGTCGCCCCACTAAACACACTTATAGTGAGACGTGATAAGGACCCATAGCGCCTTGTACATTGTCACTGGAAAGCCATGCGGTTTTCTTGGCTCCAGCGTCATATATATGGTGCCTTCCATCATTTTTAGAAAAAAAAAAGAGCCGTTGCATGGCTATATTATTTTAAAAAAATTAACCAGATTTTTTATTCCATTTAAACACCTCTATTTAAACAATTAAACTCAGTCAACTAGGAATCATAGTAAAGCCCAAACTTAATGAAAAACTCAGTATAATTGGGACGGGCAATACGTGAGCCATTAAGATTTGCATCTAATAAAGTTCTTGCATGCCACAGGTAGTCAAATAGCCTTAAGTTCCATGTGCTTGAAGCTACCGCTTCTTATAAGTAATCGCTCAAACCCTTAGCATTAACTTCAAGTAATTGCTTTGATCATCATAATTTTTCAAGTTGCCGCCCTTTGATATTATAATTATTTGTTTTTATTTAAAATTTCACTCTTAACTATACAAACGAGAACATAATCCATCAATATATATCACATAAATACAATTCATCACGTGAAGAAACACTAAGTGACCCCGGCAGATTACGGATAATCTGGGGGTTAAGTAGATGTTTCCCACGAGGGTTAGGTCCGGCAAAGATGGTTGTTCTTCTGATGACCTGCAAAACACCGTGAGCTCGTCACTGAGAAGGGGGGGGGGGTTCCTCCTTGTGACCACCCTCCGGCGTGAGAATCAGACTAGATTGCTCTGAATATAAGTGTATATTAAGAGAAATAGCTAGAGCAGATATGTGATAGTATGAGATAATAATACCGTTCCAAGGTGTTGGAGTATTTATAGCCGAAGGTATGTTTCCAAGCAGGTACAGCCAGATTATACTATTCCTTTTCTACCAACTGTGGGCTACGCACGTGCCATGCTGGTGGTTGGTGGGTAGGCAGCGGCTGATAGTGACATGGCAGGCTGTGTACTATTCCTTTTCCACCAACTGCAGGCTATGTATGTGCCACAACAAGGGTTGGTGAGTAGGCAGCGGCTGATAGTGACATTTTGTACTAGAGTGTGCTCCTCCTCGTACTGTTGTCGGTGAGCTGTCACCCTGTGATTGGTTCATGGGCTGCTTTGGTCAGATCTTGTCTATTTTGTCCATACCTTGGCAGGTATAGTACAAAAGATCTTCCAGAAACGTACGGACTGGCTCATTTGGGCGGGAGTATTCCCGCCTTGCTCATTCATTCTTCAGGTGACATTACTGAATTATTGAGAGTTAGTGTCTTGTGCGTGTAGCCTTGTTATTAGTGCGGGTAGCCTTCCCTGATGGCTTGTATCCGCAGCTGCGGGAACAGGCGGGGTACTTCACCATTGGGAGGCTTTTCCTGCGGGAACAGCTGGCGTACTGCGCGTAAGGTCTTCATCTCTCTGAGCCTGGTGGGTCCTGCGGAACCAGTTGGTCTTTGCGCAGACGTCCCTCTTCAAGGTGAGTCTTGCGGGTCCAACTGGACTCTGCTGGGACCTACCTCTTCATCACGTGTAATAATATTACGTGTTATGAGTTAAATGATGCAATATCATAATGTGACATATGTTTGTTTTTAACGCATATTAAAACTACTTCCTTTACAGCAAAACTTTTATAATTAATACTCGATAAATTAATAACATCGATAAAATCAATAATTTGTCCAGTCTCAACTTGAGACCAATACAAAATTAGACCTCAATCGATAAAATAATAAGATAATAGCTTTTTTAAATCCCAATTTGTGTGTGTTTATATATAGGTCCAAACAAAACCATAAATTAATAATTACTAAAATATTGATGCCTAGTAAAAAATGAATCCATAGTCATTTGTTTTTTTGTTGAACTTCAAATCTATATTGAATTCATGTTTAAATCTTCTAACTGCACTTAAGTGTTGAAGCATTGTCTTATCGTTTTACAACAAAAAATTGTGAAGAGTTGTTGCCGCTTGCAATGCTGCTTTCAGAGTGACCGGTTCCAAAGCTATTGAATGTACATTGCACTTGAAAATTTAAAGGTCATACGTAAATCCTCTTTAAATTAATAAATAATTAAGTTATCAAATAATAATACCTCCTTAAATTAATATAATATCTTGATCCAACATTATTAATTTATAGAAGTTTTACTAGATATACTATGTTTTTTATATCTCATCAATACCCTTTTTTTCACCAATAGTTTTATATAATATGCAATTCACCATATACAATAGTTCAATTTAAGGTCACATGTCTTTTTTAACAATGTTTGAAAACAATTCCAATACATAAGTGAGAATTTTTGAGAAGGAATGTTAACCATTCATACTGATTTTGACGTTTCAAGTTTGACTCACTTAGAAACATCATTAAAGAGAAAACCATCACCGTAAAAAAAACCATACTAAATCTGTTTTCAAACCTAAGACTATAAGATTTCAAGCCTTAATTATCAATATAAAAGATTAACTTATATGTCACCAAAATAGAATAACGCATTTATGATGATGATGAATATCATGTGATAGTTAATTTACCTTTTTTCTTTTAATAATTGATGAATCTATCATTTACTTTTTTTCTTTTAATAATTTGATGAATCTGAAGATTTATGTTTACTACTTTTTCCCCCTTTAGTTTATTCGAAATCATCTAGTAAGATAGTTATATTTTATATGATCTCATCATTAGTAGTGAAATATTGAGGGGTCATATTAGTTTTTTGATAACGAGTTTTCGTAAAAAAGAAAAAAAAAGTGTACTCTTTTTTCTTGCCTTGAAATGACGAACTTTAAAGCCGATGATATTAGTAGGAATGTTTATAAAACCATTGAAACTAATCAAAACCGGGTTAAGATTAATGCAGATCGGTTTAAGATTTCAAAACTGGGTGTATTGTCTAGTTTTTAGTTTGTAATTGATCGAAACCGAACTAACGAATAAATTAAAAACTTAAAAAGTTTTATAACTATGTAAATGTAACAACTATTTTAATTTTAAGTTTACTCTTTTAATACGCTTCCGAACATTTAATGTTATGATTTTCGTGCTAACAAAATCTAACCGAAAGCCGTACTACTTCAGTCAGTTCAATTTAGTTTAAGTTAATATCATAATTACCGTTTATCATAGATATCCTGCCAAAATCCGCCGAACCAAACCATTAGTACATCAGTTCGAATAGTCTATAAACACTTGTATCGCTTTACCATTGGACATTTGGTCCAATGATATATGTTGATATACTAATATAATAATGATAAATGCACTTTCTTTCTTATTTTCAAAAGTCAGACAAATTTAAGACTTAAGGGAGTGTTTGGAATTACTTATATTGTGAGATGAAAAGTTTCATAAGTTACACTATTGTAACTTATTAACTTAATGAAAAGTTATAAAGAGATAAAATAAAGAATCCCGAACACCCCCTAAGTATTAGCCGTTAGAAAAAAAAAGATAACATTAATGCAAACCATTACAAAAATTTAATGCTAATCATTTATACTGTCTAACTATACATCTTTATCATAACAAATTCAAGCATTCACACTCACACATACTAATTATAAGACGCTAATGAAATGTGACATGCTAAGTAATTAATTATTCATTTTCCATTTCACTTAAAATACTGAGAAACTTGTCTCAGACTCAAAAACCAACCCGACCGTTTTCTTCTTCTTCTTCTTCTTCTTCGTCATCTTTATAAACAAATACATTTTTATACACATACACATCCAAGTGTTTGATCAAAGTTAAAATGAGTAGAAACGATTTGAGTAAAGTTTTGGTGGCTGCACACTTTCCCAAACGTGTCTCGAAGAAACTCGTTGAAGAGACCAACATCTGCTTGTCCGTTGGTGAGTTTTCGGGTGTCCGTTTGCAGCAATTGTACGGCTTTGGTTTGTGATTTGTGTCTGCTTGAGTCGGTGAATGTTAATGTTGTTGGTCATCTTGTTGTGGATGATGATGACTCATTTGTGTCCTTTTGTCGTGTCTTGTTTTTGCTGCCTTTGATTTACCATTTTTATATAAATTTCCGGGGAATGTGATTATTATATTATAATTTTAATAATAATAATAATAATATTATTTTTTATAATATTAATATTAATAAAGTTTACTGTAGAAATATGTTTTATAAATTGTACATCAGCGGTGGCGAAGCTTGGGCTTAGTCACGATTACTAAAACCACTGAACAAAAATTTTCACGATTTGGTTCGGGTAGCCCTCTTCAATTTTGAGTTTTATAAATACAAAGCTTTTAATGTTCGACTACTATTTAGTAACTTTTGTTTATAAAAACTGTGATGCTTTATTAAAAAAATAAAGCGTTGGAGTATTATATATAAAAAAAAATCAGGGGTGACCGTTAGTTTTTTGGAAAAATACATCGAGGATGACCGCGCTTAAAACCTATAAAAAGTTCAGAAAAAATAATGAAATTTCATAATGAAATTTAGTAAATTTCATTATTTTTTCTGTTAACAATTTACAACTGTGCAAAATTTACTAACCTGTCCCCAAGAAGTTGCGCCCCCTGTTAACAATTGTACTTTTGGCTACTTGGGTTGTAAAGTTTTGCATAATTTGTTAAGTTGTTTGCACCATGAAGCTTTAAGTTATGTTATCAAGATTATCTAGGAAATTAATTGTATGATGATGATGAACTTATGCAATTATTTATTATGTTGATTTGTGTTGTGTGAGCGCATATGCTGTTAATCAACATATACGCCCCATATGTTATACGGGGTGTATGTTATACACTGCATATGTATGTGTATATATATAGGTTGTTTGCTTTTATTGTATTGTAATTCAGATTCTGAGATAATAATACAAAGAAAGCAAACAACCTATATATATAAACATGCATATGCGGCGTATAACATAAGCGGCGCATATGTTGATTAACAACATATGCGCTCACATGTTGCAACTTGTTTAAAAGTGAGTTTCCGTTATACTTGAATATTGTCATGGTATTTTATCACTTCTATATTTGTTCTTGTTTTGTGGTGTGTTAGATAAAATATTGGGCCAGTTTGCTGTTGTGACATACAGAGTGCTTGGCTATTATGTAATCGGGCTGACGCGGATACACTCCATGAAAGTGAAGTACTTGCTTGATGACTGCAATCGCAGTTGTAACGATTTGGAGTTTTTTTCTAAAGGGAGGAAAAAGTTGGTTGTTAATTATGGCGGGATGTGCTTACCCGAATCCACAAGTAAAAGATCCCAAGTTCAGCCTGCAGATGCCGATGCTCAAGAATCTTCTAGACGGAAGAGTAGTTATAGTTTTGTTGAATCTATCCGTGCACAATGCGGTTCTCTCAGCCTGCCGGATTGTTCTGATCTCGATTCATACAATCTAGACGTTGTTCTAGATGATATCAGCAAGTAAGTCTATTTTATTGGTTGTTTTCGTTCATCGTTAATTTATTATTAACCGTTATGTGTTTGTGTCTCTGATATTACAGTGATCATGTGAAACCACATTTAGAACTGGTGCTTAAAGGTAAAGCTTTTAGGTGTACATGTTTTTGTTGTGTAATAGTTTAATTTTATAATTTACATGATCTTTTAACCTTATCATATGATTCTTCTCGTACAATAGATACTTGGGAAGATCAGCGAAGGGTGTGTCACGCGTCAGCTTCTACTTCAACTTCCACCATGCCCAGAAAGTATGTAATTAGTAACTTATTAGTATGTAACTAATGTATACTTGCACTCTAAGTTATTTGTTATATCATTGCAGTGTTGAATCAGACGCAAGCGTGGAGAAATTTATGCATAGATTTTTCCTAGAAGAGCGTTTGGACCCGATGGTACTAAGTGTCAGTGATGATGAATTGATTCTCGATTCGGCACCGTTAGTTGAACATGAACACGAACCCGAATCCAAAACAAATAATGACATAGAATTATCTATGATCTCAGAAGGTGTAAAAAGTTGTGATATGCAGCCTGATGATGAAGACGGTACAACGAATGAGCCGACAGTGGTGCCAGAAATGGCATCTGTTGACAATTTACTCCTTCAACCAAGTGCTGATAAGAGTCAGATGTCGGCTACGGTCAATGTGACTCCAATGTCAAGGGCTTCCGTTGCTACAGGTAACATGTAATCAGATTTGACCTAATGTTGTTAACGGGCTTTTAATTATGGAAATGTTAATTCAATGCAGGAAAGCCTAAACCAAGATCTGTGGCTGTCCGTACTCCGGGCTCGAAAACAGATCTTCGGGTCCCACGGAAACGCAAATGCGTTTCCGACGATGCTACGATGGTTCCTGAGGAGTGAGTTCATTATGAGCATAACCTGATTTATTTTATTATAATGTTTATGAACCTTAAATGGTATTCTGTTCAATCTGGCAGGGTGTATACGAGGACAAGGGCTTCTGAAGTAAGGGATCTGGGACGCAAAAGGCGAACCCGAACCGAGGTTAGTGAAAAAAAAGACAAACATCGGTCTTTTGATCATTTCATGCAGCCAAGATTTTCCAGTAAGATTTCTTTCTTTGTTAGTTATTCGGTTATTAAATAACAAACTAAAACCGTTCATTTAATAATTTCCGCTTCGCTTTTAGTAAATTTGCCGCCTCATATTTAAGTTTTAACAATCTTTGTAGTTTTTCCACACTTTCAAGCAGATCTTAGCTCAGTTATTCCCGCAAGCGTGCGGGTGGTGGTAGAACAAGGTGAAGAAACGGTGTGCCCCACAGAATCGAAAGGCGATGAATCAAAGCAGGTGGCCGTAGAAGTTGTCGAGGAGGCAGTGGGCCCCACAATGTCAGGAAACAATGGATTGGGACCGCTTAATGTGCATATGGTGTCTGAGGAAACGGAAGCTGAAGGAATCGCTCCTCTAACGCCTGCAACACAGTCAGCATTATTGAAGTTTGATGAAGTCGGTGAGACATCCATGGTCAGCGAAATGGGACCCGCCACAAGTTCATGTGAGAGTCAAGAGAGAATGATGTCTCCAACCAGGGATGAGATACAAACGGCCGAGGTAATCTATTTGTTACGTTTTTAATCGTGTTATATACAAATGTTCTGATATAATTATTGTTGTATCTAAACAGTCTCAGGGGCCGAGTACTTTGGGAGAGGGCAGCAACCAAGAAAACGGTAACGAATTCGCATGTTTTCCTACTTTTTGCAACTTTATTTCTTCATAGATCCTAATGTTTTCCTTTTTCGACAGTGACTTCAGTTCTCGTTGCAGAAAAGTTGTCGGCTGCCACAAAGTACGTACGATAACATTTTAACGTTATTTTGCTTAGAATCTATCTTCAACTTATGTGTATTAACTATTAAGATTCACCCTTTGTATTAGACAGAAGCGTTGGCAGTTTCTTGCACGGTAAGTTTGTGCACAGCAAAGAAAAAGGGGAAGAGGAAGCCGTAAACTTATCGCAGATTTTGAAGAAGAAAACCAAGCAAGAAAGCGCGATGGTTTTCTATCAAATTCTTGTAAGTCCCTAACCGCAATAAAATCTAAACATGTTTACTTTGAGGCTAATATTTACCTTTTTATTTAAAAAAAATCAAATAGGTGTTAAAAACAGGTGGATACGTCGACGTAAAACAAGAAAAGCCCTATGATGAGATCTGCTTGAAGCAGACGGAAAAGATGACGGCGGCGTTCGAAGATGGCGGTGGAAAGTGAGACGACTGCAACTGGACCGGAGCTGCTTGTTTGTATAAAAAGATTATACTTGGAATAGTTGAGCTATAGTTAGTTGGTTGGTTGGTGTTTGAATCTTTTTGGTCTTTGTTTATTTATGGTATGAACTTATATGTTAGCTTGGTATCCCGACTTCATTATCAGGTTGTCGGGCTTTACTTTCGACTAGTTTTTTCTGGTTTAGACGATACATAATTGATGTTCTTTCCTTTACTTTCTGTTTTTTCTCTTTCTGGTTTATTGTGGTTTTGTTATTTGGTGCTTATGCTACATTGCTTATAACAGTTACCACTGTTAACAAGTCAGAAAAGAGCCCTTTGAAAGCGGTTATAATCAATGATAAAGTTTTGTTGGCGTACAGTGGGAGCATTGAGATTGGAGGTTGATCATTCACCGTCAACGTAACTCCAGTAACCTTCCTTCCAAGTTCCAACGGTTATGGTGAATTAGAGGTTATTATATTTATAAACAAAAACATGTTTAATAACAAATGACATTGTTACTGTTGAAAATATAAACTAAATAGTAGGGGTCTTTTAGTCATTTTAGAAAGTATAGTTTATATCTAGTATGTATATTTGTAAAGTCTAGGGGTCTTGTATGTAATTAATATGGTTATAAAAACCCAAGTAGGGTTGTAAATCTGATGATCATTGTAGAAGAAGTTTATCAAAAATTAAGTGCAAGTTTTATCTATTCATTGTTGTGTCTATTGCAATCTGAAATTGCCAACAATTACTACAAGGATCCAACGAGATGTCTATCGGGATGGTCACAAGTCACAACAGGTGAGAAGATTTCCGTGTCTTGTGTTGGAGGCTGTAAAACGCCATGCGAAAGCTCGTCTGAAGGGGTCTAAGACAGAAGCCACAGGACCGGACCACTCTCAGCCGCTCAAGTCAGCCCATGATTCATCATAATGAACATGTGTATGAATGCAAATGCATTAATAGAAGGCAGCAGTAGAGACTAGAGAGTTATATAAACAACATATATGTGCTAGAATGTTTATTGGTCATTTGATCACCATGTGTTGGGTCAGGTTCATCACTTGTTATCATTGGATTCTTTTACGTTTGTCATATAGGATAGTTCATGCTAAAAAAAAGTGTGGATGAGTAAATAGTAGCGGTTTTCGTCTACGTGGTTTTAGTCAAATAGTTTCAAATTTGCAATTTTCGTTACTGTGGTTTCATTTCACTTGCCATTAAATCCAAATTCACTAATCCCGTTAATTCTGGTCGTTAAATACATCAACGTCTGCGATTTTAGTCCAATAGTTTCAGATTTTCAATTTTCGTCTCCGTGGTTTCATTTCACTTGCAATTAAACCCGAATTCACTAATTCCGTTAAGTCTGGTCGTTAAACTCATCAGCATGTCCTTCACGTGAGGGGCAGTTTGTCATTTTTCCCCAAATAAACCCCAAGCCCCTCACGTGAGGGGCTAAGAACTTGGGTTTATTTGAGAAGAAAAATGACAAAACTGCCCCTCACGTGAAGGACACGCTGATGAGTTTAACGACCAGACTTAACGGAATTAGTGAATTCGGGTTTAATTGCAAGTGAAATGAAACCACGAGAAAGAAAATCACAAATTTAAAACTATTATACTAAAACCGCAGATTTAAAACAAGCGACAGGAACGAAAACCGCAGTTTTCTCTGGTTTGTATATTTACATTTGCATAATAATATTTTCCCTCCTCCAATCGTAGACCACTTCTTATCCCTCACTAACAGAAGAGAACACCACAACATAACCAATGGACGTCTCGTACCTACAAGTATCCAAATGCATATTCAATTTCAATTCAATCGTCTCTGTTCATCCTAGGGTTTCAATTTCAATTTCAAATTCAAATTCGTTACGGTTTGGTACTCGGAGCATGTGTCAGGCTTCCACCACCGACACACTTGTCTCCGGCAACTCCTCAACGGTTGAGAACCAGGAAGACTTGAAGTCATGGATGCATAGCAACGGCTTACCTCCCTGTAAAGTGGTTCTCAAAGACAGGCAAGCCTATGATTCACGCCATCCTCCACTTCATTACGTTGCTGCAAGTTAGGATTTACAGGTTTTGTTTGATGATTATCTTTTACCTAATTTTGGTTCGTTTTAATTACTTGAATTAGGTTTTGTTTGATGATTTTCGAATTTATCTTTTACTCAACTGTAGGCAGGTGATACCGCCTTTTGTGTTCCGAATTCGTTGGTTGTAACGCTCGAGAGAGTTCTCGGGAACGAGACCGTCGGTATGATGCTGTTCGGTTTTCGCTTAAGAGCATGTTTGGGATTAGGTCTGGTCAAAGCTTGCAGCTCGAAGCTCGGGCTCGTGGCTGGCTCGAACAAAACTAGCTAAAAAACTTAATTTAAAACAATCTGAATTGAGTTGGATCATTTTTGTAACCGAGACAAAATCAACATAAGCTTGGCTCGGGCCATGGCTCGGCTTGTTGGCTCGATCTTAGGCTCGTTTAACTTCAAATCGAGCTAGAGCATAGCTAAGCTGCCTCGTTTAATTTCGAGCTCGAGCTCGAAACCACCCTGGCTTGACTTGAAATTAATCCCAAATGGGATTGAGTTTGAGAAATGAGGCAGCTAAACAGCCCTATTGGGATTGAGTTTGAGAAATGCTTATTGGCTTATTGGTGTTTTCAAAAAGCCAATAAGTTAAAATGTGTTTGGCAATCATGAAAATCCTTTTTATTTTAGCCTTTTGAAATGGTTAAAAAGCAGTTTTCTAAAAGCCTCAAATCTTAGCTTTTCAAAATGGCTTTTTGAAAAAGTCAATAAGCCAATAAGCATTTTTCAAACTCAATCCCAAACATGCTCTAAATGATTGTTGTTTGATTGATCATATGACTGTACGTTCTTTCTTTTGATTGCAGCTGAACTGTTGACCACGTGCAAATTATCGGAGTTAGCTTGCCTTGCGTTGTATCTAATGTATGAGAAAAAACAAGGAAAAGAGTCTTTTTGGTACCCGTATATCAGAGAGCTTGATCGTCAGCGTGGTAGGGGACAGCTAGCTGTCGAATCGCCACTCTTGTGGTCGGAATCTGAGCTCGATTATTTGACTGGCAGTCCCGTTAAGGTATTTCTTCTTAGTCATTATATCTAAGATTAAGCTTTGTACATATTCAGGCAAAAGGTTATGACTTTCACCTGTTTAATCTACATTACATTGTTATTAATATTATCAGGATGAAGTTCTTGAAAGAGCAGAAGGCATCAGAAAAGAGTATAACGAGCTCGACACTGTTTGGTTTATGGCTGGATCTCTGTTTCAGGTTTATTAACAAGAAATGGTTCTGGTTTTGTTTTTTTAATTTCAGTTCATATTAATGATTAGGTTAGTTTACCTTTCCCTTCTTTCTTGAGCAGCAATATCCTTTTGATATCCCTACGGAGGCCTTTTCGTTTGAGATATTTAAACAAGCTTTTGTAGCAGTTCAATCTTGTGTCGTGCATTTACAGGTTTGTTCTACCATCTGATAACACTTGGTTGTCATTTGTTTGTTTCTAATGTGTTTTATATCTTTACAAATGTATATATTCTTGTTTTGAATGTTAAATGACCTGTAACTTAAAATTCAGAATGTGAGTTTGGCACGAAGGTTTGCATTGGTTCCTCTTGGACCTCCTCTGTTGACCTACAGGAGCAACTGTAAGGCCATGTTGACCGCTGTGGATGGAGGTGTTCAGTTAGTTGTTGACCGCCCATATCTAGCTGGACAGTCTATTGTAGTGTGGTATGATATTATATTTTTAAATTTTACTTATTTAGCTGTTCTTTAACTGCATTGTTGATCTTTATTATACAATCTTTTGCAGGTGTGGACCACAACCTAATTCAAAATTACTCATCAACTACGGTTTTGTTGATGAAGATAACCCTTATGACCGCGTGGTGGTTGAGGTTGAATCATTTTTCTCATATCTTCCATGCAATTTTATTATTTCAGTAATCTTTTATTCTGTCTGTACTTATCTCACATCACTTGCTTTCAGGCAGCATTGAATACAGAGGATCCTCAATATCAAGAGACAAGATTGGTTGCTCAAAGAAATGGAAGACTAACCATACAAACTTTTCAGGTATAAATCTTGTTTTAATGGTTGTTATATATGAAATTAACTTTTTTACTGCATTTTCTCGTTCATTAGGTTAAAGTGGGGAAGGAAAGAGAAACCATTCTAGATATGCTTCCATATATGAGGTTAGGTTATGTTTCAGATCCTTTAGAGATGGAGTCTGTTATATCTTCTCCGGGTCCAGTATGTCCGGTAAGTCTGTTATATTGTCGGTTTCAGATTTAAGTTCTGTATCGTTATTATTTTTTTCCGTGTTATGATATTACAGGTAAGCCCGTGCATGGAGCATGCAGTTTTGGACCAACTAGCTACTTATTTCAGAGAAAGACTTGCAGGTTACCTAACTACCTTAAGCGAAGATGAAGCGCTGGTAATATTTTCTGTTTCTTTCAAGTTTAGATTGCTACTTGTGAATTCTAGCATTTAACTAATGTAGTTTTCTGGAATTCAGTTGGCAGAGTGTGATATAGATCC
Source organism: Bidens hawaiensis (assembly GCF_021521415.1). Taxonomy (NCBI): domain Eukaryota; kingdom Viridiplantae; phylum Streptophyta; class Magnoliopsida; order Asterales; family Asteraceae; genus Bidens; species Bidens hawaiensis. The sequence goes on along the minus strand of NW_027505336.1, from coordinate 142,956 downwards.
CAAGAAACGGGTTGCTTCAAAGCTTCTGATGTGCGAGAAGAAAATACTTAGCAGATGCTTGGAGGCAACTGTTGATCTGATAAATCAGTTACCAGATCTTTCTTTATCTCCATGCCCAGCTCCATATGCACCTCTATTAAGATGAAATTGGATCTAAGATTTTGGTTCTATAAAACTTCGTATGTTTTATGCAAAGGTCAGGTACGCTGTTTATTCATGTGTGTGGTTTGTTGCATACATTAAGTTGTTTTTCATTTACTTTTGTTACTATTTGTTTCCAGATTATCATGGAAAACATCGAATCTCGTGGCCATCATTGATACCCTGTCCTGTTTGATTTTTTGTACAAACCAGAAAGTTTCAAGTCTTGTACAGTTTATGGACCAAGCATGCTTCTGATATATTTGAGCCTGTTTGTTTCTAATAAATAGCATAGTTAAAAACTTAATAGCAAGTGCTAAAACTATATTCGTGTACATGCTGAACGCGTCATCAATACTTTACTCACTGGTAGGATTAGGTAAAGCGTACGCCCAAAACATGGAAAACAGTTCTAGCAATGGCTGCCATCATCCTATAATGTCAGTATATGTTATATTCAAGAAGATTGGTAATAGTCTAATAGAAAGTCTTTCATTGCCGGTGCTTAAGAAACCAATCAGAATTTAGTTTAAAGGCTTTAGTCTATGACTCTATTGAGTTAAAAGCCCACAATAGATATAACCAAGCCCTACCAGCTTAGGACTGAAATTTGTAAGCTTATGTGGGTGAATTTAGGGCCATCAAGTTATTTTTCTTTTACCAGCAACTTGAATTAAAAACACTCCTACCGGTTAGAAAATCCTAACCGGAAGGGAAAAAAAACAAATACTAAGTAGCGGGTTTTTTAACCACGCTACCAATTCAAATTAAAATTACAATTATGAGAAAAGAGCCCTAAATAAGAAGCCAGAACAGCATAATCAAAAAGAAAATCTTATCAAGTTTCGCACCAAAAATTGTCTCGTTTAGAGTATTGTAAATAAACCAGCGAGTAGACGTGCACAAATCGGGTATTTAAAAAACCCGGAACCGGGTAGGAACCGGTTCCGGGTATGGTCAACAAAAGTCAAACCAGGTTCGGTTCCGGAACCGGTTCCGGGTATAGTCGGGTATTTGACCAGGTTTTGACCAGTTCCGGGTCGGGTTTTGACCGGTTCCTCCGGGTTTTTTCCACCGGTTCCGGGTCGGTTCCGGTTCCGGAACCGGCTCCGAGGAGAAATCCTATACCCGGTCAGGAACCGGTTCCGGGTATGGGTTAGAACCGGTTCGGTTCCGGAACCGGTTATTTTGTGCACGTCTACCAGCGAGCAGTGAAACTAATCACCTTAACCACATCTTTTTTTCTTCTTCATCCATTTAGACGAATCCAACTGGTTCATAATGTTTTTCGGCCCAAAACTGGTAGGAAAATCTAAATAGACCAAATGAGAAATAAGAATATTGATTGATACGAGTTAGGAGGTGTTAAGTACACAATAGTTCATGTTTTTATTTTGGGCACCAATGAATGCGAGGGTTTAGGGGTAACATGCACAATAGATTTTTTTTGATACATTAAATTAAATTAAAGATGCTTCATCGGAAACAGGTCGGATTTGCATTGATGGCTAAAAGTTGCATGCATAATGATCTTCACAAGTGACTGGAAATCGGTAGCAAGTTGCTATTGATTGGTAGTAGCAAAGCTTAGTAGCAATATAGGCACTGAAGATCGCAGGTAATAGAGCTCGATGGTCACAAAGATCGATGGAAACTATGTTAGTACAGATTGGTAACAACTAATTTCAGGTGAGTAGCCAAACAAGTTTTGTTCTCAGAAGATAGGGTGTAAGAGATGTAAATCCGCTTGCCAAACAGATTTCTTGCCGACTATTAACCGCCAACTAAAACGTTGTGATGGTTCACCTCTATATAAAGGAATCATCTGGTCTAGTTTTAACATCAAATTGATTGAATTTCACATTTTGTTTTCATTAAAAGTAACGTTTTGGCAGAAACACTTTCTGTCTTATCTAATTATTGATTTCATGTACCCATGAAATACGCTAATTCGAAAGTAATTACACGATTCAAAAAGCTATCCAGGACATCTAATTGGAAAAAAATCTCCCCTGCTATCTCTAGTAGAAAAACCCATATAGATGATGTCACATGTAAGATGACGGACATGGATTCATGCCGTATTCTTTTGTGAAGACGGCCGGTGCAACATGCAATCGTTGCTATTTATAGCGTGGTCAAGTGTTAACATTTGGGAAAGTATGAGGATTTCGTTAGGAGCAAATCATTTGGTTTCAAAGATCTCTGATCAAAATAAAACATTAGCATGGTCAACAGATACTTGAAAACTTATTAATTGTACAATAAATAAGCGGGTCATGAGAGCCATGAGTCTTTGGTTTCAAAGACTCATGACCCGCTTATTTATTGTTTGCGTATTTTGGTATATACTTTTAGTTTTTGGGCCGATTAGCAAAAATGGAATGGGTACCTACAAAGAGGAGAAGTAAGAAAAAAAAAGAAAGTTGGATGTGAAGTTTATAACCTGTGATCTCACCTATATAATATTGCCAAGAAGGTTTTAGCATCCCTTCTGTTCCTACTTTCCTACTTTCGTACATGTTTATATCTTAATCTTAAATATATATAATCGAAACCTTTAAAAACGGCTTCCTGTCACCTCTCAAGCCATCAGATTGTTGCATTTGTAAATGGAGGTTTCTCATGCATTTGACCCGAATTCACGGGTATGGGTCTCACCAAACCCAGATAGCCTTTAAACGAGTTATAACATTTCATTAAATTAAAAATTAATCTCACCAAATATTTGATATGAAAATCCTATAAAATATAGATGCACTAAAAATTAACATTCGAGTTTTCTTTTTTAAAAAGATATTATTTATAGTTAAGAAACAATTTTATAGTAAAAAAATAAACGGGTCATGAGTCTCACAAAATGCTGATAGTTTTTAAACCGGATTATAATATCTCATTTATTTGTGAAACTCTTTCATCATCAAACCCTAAGTGTGTTATTAACTTCCTTACAATAAATAAAATTAAAATCCAAAAAAATATATAAATATTATAAACTAAATAATATAAAACAACCCTTTAATACTGGTATAAAAACTAGTTATAGATATAATAACTAAATATTCCTTTTATATATGTAAAACGAGTGAAAAATACTTTTTTGGCCTCTCAACACAATTTTTATATATGTATAATTGTTGTTTGATAGTGTTCTGCATTAGGAAAAAAGTCTATATAACATACACGTTAACAAAAACGCCTATATATAACGTTCACATATGTAACAATTTTGCTAGTAACTGACATTCATGGTTGGTTTCTTTTATGGCATTAATCCATGAAAACTTATTAAATCTAGCTTTATTTATATATATTTATTTATTTCATAAAAGATGATGACGATGTGACAGAAAATGCCCATCTTAAAAGACATTAACCATAATGCATGGCCTAAATAAAAATACGTTATCTATTATCTCATCGGTGGATGAGAAAGTGGAACTTAAGAGATAAATATCTAGCTTTCCAGATGTAGAAAATGATGCAGTTTTAAAATATCGAATATGCCTAGTGATTAGAGTGCGCAATTGTCATGGAACTTGTGCGGTCATTGTTTATATTAATACATCTATCTAGCCTTCGTGACCTAATCCTAGTACAATTCTAATTGAAATTGTGTTATTAAGAAATCATGGTCCAATTTTAATAAAATTCGTCTTATTAAGAAATCCTAGTCCAATTTTAACAGAAATCGTCTTATGTATTGAGTCAGTTTACATTTGTTTTAGCAATTACTAGTTAAATGTTTTAACAGCAGTTCAAGGACCAATATTAAGCAAGAATTCTTATTCAAAATCAGCAAAGTTAAACGAATCAAGTGAGTTTTCTAGACCCTTTTCTCTTTAATGTTTTCGGGACTGGTGTGCATACATAATGTGTCAGGTACGTTAACGGTAAGTTAATAATCAATTATGTTTAAAGCTTTGAATCAGCCAGTCAGTTTATGGCCCCTTTGTATGGGCACCATGTTACGACCCCTTTGTGCAGGCGCTATGCTACGACCCCTTAGTACAGTACATGCACTAGTTGTATATGTAAACCCAGCATATGAGACATCCCGGGTTATGGGTGTTTCACTTTCTCCTTTAAAAATACTCACAAACATCAGGGCATGCTCTAATGATATTATTGAAACACACTACTTTGAACCAATATAGACAGCAATAAGTAATACAATACTTGTCAAAATAATTTAATTACATGAAGAAACACAAATCTAAATTGGGTTAAGCTCGGGTCTGTGTTTCCATTGGGTAAGGGTTAGGAAATGAAACAAAGTTGAATAGAATCAATAATCAAGCCAAATCCAGATTTGTGCCTGCAAAACAAATCATTGTGAGTCTCGTTATGGGAAGGACAGGATAGGGGGTCTTCCCGTAACCACCATCCGACGTGAGAATAAGTACAGCTCTTTAAGAGAGAAAAAGTACAAAGTGATAGATGTAATGTTGTGATCGTGAATGAATACCTTTTGATAAAGATGAAGGTATTTATAGCCGACGGTGGAGGGAATGCGATTGCTGGAGCGGTCCCTATCCAGAAGATTCTCTTTTCCACCCGAATGGACACGCGTCCCATTTCAATAGGAGGCGACAGCTGGCCATGTGCATGGTTGTTACCGAGTGTCCAGCTTTTTTCCCTTCATTGGCCGCCTCACCTCGTGTTCTCCATCACGAAGGTATATGTCATTGTTAGGGAATATCTTTGATGATCTTCTAGAAAGATATTGTTACAAATGTTCTTTCCTCTAAAGTATGAAGTTACCCTTCTTTGTGACATTCCAGTGCTGCGGATATCTTCCGCAGTTTGCGGGTTGCTCCCGCCGTTGTTTTGAAGAATGCTTAGACCTTAGTTTCCTGGCGGATGGCTTCCGCGGATGTCATGAATGATCCGCGGGTCCTACCCATTTCTTACCCTACCTCTATATTACAAAAACGAAACTGTTATTTAAATGGCAGAACTACAACAAAGCAACACAAGTAGAAGATTATTTTGTTAATACTCATCAATCATCATGATCATCTTCACTCTCTTCCTTATATTTATAGTTACCTTCATAGTGATTAGACGCACCCGACGTTTGAAACGCCTGCCTCCTCTTCCACAAGGGGCCAACACCCTTTCCCTACATCGGAAGTTTAATTCCCATGCTTAAGAACAAGCCTACATTCCGATGGATTCATAGGATGATGGAAGAAATGGAAACCAAGATCATATGCATTCGTCTCGGACATGTGCATGTTATAGCAGTGAGTGACCCAAAGATTGCTTGTGAGTTTTTGAAGGACAATGATGAGATTTTTGCATCAAGGCCCGATTGCGTGTCAGGTTATCTAACAAGCGGTGGTTACTTGAACACTTCTCTTGTTCCAATGAGTGATCATTGGATGAACATGAGGAGAATCATAGCTACCGAGATTGTTTCGGCTTCTGGGCATAAATGGCTTCAAAACAAGCGAGACGAAGAAGCTGATAATCTTCTGAGGTGTGTATCATACACATAGTAGTGTTGAGATGCTCTTAGTGCATAATGAAGTTTATCGACTTAAAAGATGATTCGGGAAGGTTTGATACGAACTAATCTGGCATGTCTGACATGTCTGGATTTCGGTGTAACAACATAATATATACTTCATATAGTTAATCAGCAAAGTTACATAAGTTACAATATCTATATTAGTGTGTCGTCTTGGAAACGTGTTAGATTAAAATAAAAAAAAGGGTTGTAGCACAGCTTGTTGGCTGCTTACTGCCACTTTATTGTAATTCAAGCGGTTGTATTCTTGCCAAAAAAATTACTTAAACCAGATATCCAAATTAATATGTATATATTTTAGGTACATTTACAGCCGTTGCGAGTCTAATGTTCTGGTCACCGGAGGGGTAGTAAACGTTAGGATTATCGTTCAACAGTACACAAGCAACATTGCAAGAAAGATCATGTTTGGAAGTAGCTATTTTGGCAAAGGGAGTGCCGATGGTGGCCATGGGGATGAAGAGATCTAGCATGTTGAATCGTTTTTTATGATTCTTGCTTACACTTACACTTTCTGCATGACATGACAGATTTCTTCCCAACTTGCGATGGATCACTGATTTCGACGGGCATGAGAGAATCATAAGGAGTGCTATTTGCATTGCAAGAAAGTATCAAGACCCTTTGATTGATGAAAGGATACAGCAATGGAAAGATGGCGTTAAGACGAAAAAAGATGATTTGCTTGATGCTTTCATCCATCTTGAAGACCCTCAACTAACTCCGGATCACATTAAAGCCTAGATCCTTATAAGCGTTTCTAAAACATTCTTTTCAAATATGTTTTGTTTTTAAGCGGTACTTAACGAATCTTGACATGAAAATGTTAATGTGACAAGTGAAATGGTCTTTTGATAGGATCTGATGATTGCAACTTTTGATAACACATGGAACAATATCGAATGGGCGCTTGCAGAAATGAAAAACGAACCGAGGATCTTAGAAAAGGCAGTCTGCAAGCTCGATTCTTTGGTTGGTAAAGATAGACTCGTGCAAGAATCAGATCTAGTTCACTTAAAATACATCAATGCATTTGTGAAGGAGGCTTTGAGGCTACACCCTATTGCACCTTTCACCCTCCCTCGAGTGGCATCCCGCAACACTACTGTTGCCGGATATTTCATACCAAAAGATAGCCAGGTGATAGTGAGCCGAGTGGGGCTAGGATGGAAGCATGAGGTGTGGGATGACCCACTAACGTTTAATCCAGACCGTCACATGAACGACAACAAGGCCGTGGTGCTAACTAGCCACAACCTTCACATGTCAGTTAGCATTGGTAGTGAGGGTGCCCTGGATATTGGCCCAAACGGATCAAACAAACGAATACGAGATATTGGGATGACAACCCTCAACTCTTTTCATATAATCAAACGAACTTCACGAACTTATCAAATTTACATGGAGAAGAGACTTCTTGACTCACATACAAATAAAACTAATAATCTAGACCCTATTTATAGACCTACTAAACTTGCTCTTCAAGCCAAACTTAACTTGGAAATCAAGACAGCCTTATTCTAGAATAATCCATATTAAAATAAACTTACAAAACAAACCCTCAACTTTATTGATAATTCAAGATTAACCTTTATTCACCCCCTTAATCTTGAATTTGTACCACCAAGATCTTGAATTCCCAATAGCACTCTCAACTCTTCAATTTTAATCATTGGTTCATCTTTACCCTTTCTTTTCAGTTATTTGTAACAAACCTGTTTAACAGGTTCTTCATGTTCATCATTCAAACCATCCATATTGATCTCAGATACAACTTCATTCTCCAGGTTCTTCTTTCTCACTTTTTTTTTCATTATTTGCTTATCAAAACTAGCAGATGGGTTATCCATTCTTTCTTTATCAGACCCTATCGAGCCTTTCATTATGAACCTTTCATTCCGTTCTGACTTTTCATCAACAAATGCTCGATCGTTGACTTCACACATACTTCCAAATTTGCAGACTTGTTAGCTGCATCGTTCCTTTCATTTAGTACCATATCCTTCCTCTCATCATCATGATCATTAGCAGATTTCTTACTTCGATCGTGCTCACTTATCTTAACAGTTTTCTCATCTTCATGGTTACTTGAGTCAGAAAAACATACCTGAAGATTCACTATCTTCTCTTCTTCTTTCGAAGAAATTCTCTCCTTTTCTTTATTCAATCTTTCCTTTCCTTCACTTCTCAAAACAGCTTGCAAAGCTTCTTCATTCTCTGCAGCTTCCTGGGCTTCCTTCTTACGTGCCTTTCTTCTTGAACAATCCCATTCAATCGTTCTTTCTCAGCGATCTCATCCAATCGTTCTTTCTCAGCGGCTTCTTGAGCTACTTTTTCATCTTCTTCTTTCCGTACATGACCAATTCCAAGAAATTGAATCTTCAAAGCACGCCATACTTCCTTAGAAATTGAATCTTCAAAGACGATAGTTGAGATTAATAAAAACCAATATACCTTTAATCCTTATCATTAATAAAGATTAAAGGAATATTGGTTTTTATTAATCTCAACTATCGTCTTTTAGTCACTACCAGTCCCAACTAACGAATTGGCTGCTGATGGTCCAAACTTTTAACGTATTTGTTCCTAACGGTCCTTGACTAACATAATTCTAACGTCGTTAGTTTTCGGTCGCCGAAAAAACATTTTTGGCCGGAAAACTCAAAATTTTCCCCGAAAACTCAACATTTGCGTCCCAAACATCTTGGTAACTATGTATCGGACCTTTAGGAACCTTTTTCTAGTAAAAGCCTTAATTATTGAGGTTGTCGGGGAATCGGTTGATAGTGCTCAAGTGGTGGTAGTTGGTTGGCGGTGAGTCAATTGGTGGTGGTGGCAGTTTTCATGTGGTGTTTTCCGGCAATAAATTTGACTTTTCCAACAAAAAACGTTTTTCCAGCGACCTGAAACTAATGATGTTAGGATTCTGTTAGTTGCGGACCGTTAGGAACAAATACGTTAAAAGTTGAGACTGTCAGTAGCCAATTCATTAGTTGGGATCGGCTATGACCAAAATACAATAGTTGGAATTAATAAAAACCAATATATACAAAAGGCTTGATTCATAGACCTCAACTGTCACTATCTTGCTTATGTGGATGTTGGTTGCCTAGATGATTGGCGATCTACCACTAAGACAACGTGTGTTTCGTGAATCCATCCTAAGCAGTTGGAGTGAAGTGAACGGTTATTTCACAGCTAAAATTAGTAAATCAAATTGTTATTGAATTAACCAAATCTTTGTTGTGTTAACTGAAAGATTATAAGATAGAAAACCGAAAACTGATAAAGAACTAGGAGAATGGGAAGACAGATTCATAGAATATGAGATGTGAAGAGAAGCCAAACATTCTAGCAATATTTATTCATGCCATACTCTCTCTTCCTAACGCCTTATATCAATGGCGTTTCTTCAATTCATTCTCGTTGGGCCTAATTACTTCTTTTGGGCTGCCAAATGGGCCTGAATAAGTGTTCATTACATGGAGTTTCAAGAAACAACATTCAGTTGCACGATTGAGTGATGAGGCGCACTATCATGCTCTTGCCCTTAATGCTGCTGAGCTTAGACGGATTAGATATGTTATTTCATGAGATGCATATTCCTCTTATTGTTCCACCCAGGGTTGTTCAAAAAGCTCGAGGCTCGAAGCTCGGGCTCGTGGCTCGCTCGAATAAAACTAGCTATAAAAAATTGATTTGTAACATCCTGAGCTTATTTGGATCATTTTTGTAACCGAGCCAAAAACGACCTTGGCTCAGCTCGAGTCATGGCTCGGCTCGTTGGCTCGATCTTAAGCTCGTTTAACTTCAAAATCAAGCTAGAGCCTAACTAAGTTGTCCCGTTTAATTTCGAGCCCGAGCTCGAAACCACCCTGGCTCGACTCGGGCTCGGCTCGTGAACAGCATTCGCAAAACATTTGTTTCATCTGCACACAAAATACATTAAGACTAACTTGCATTTCATACGAGACATGGTTATGAGTTTTTTCTTTATTTATTCTCCGCCTAAACTAAAAATTTTAGTATATATACATATTCAGAGTCAGCATTCGCAACGTTTACCAGTTCAGCTAGCTGATTAACTGGCCAAAGGGTTGCCGTCTACACAACCTTCTTACTGAACTTTCTATGTCATATATGCGATTTGACTATTTGTCGCATGCTCCAGTTCAGTTGGTTGATTTAGAGATTATGGTGCTTTTATATGTTAAGACCTGGTTATGTTAATTCACTAGCTGCAAACCGTTGGGCAGTTAAAAGAGTCTAAAACTGATTTAGTTGTAGTCTTTAAAGACTTCTTATATGCTGACTATTATGTTAATTTTCTAACTGCAATTGGAGGTACTTAAGATTCATAAAGGTTGAGCCTTGAGCCCACAATTGTTACCTCTAAGCTAACCAAAGCCACAAGTTTGAAACAATATTTACTACCATGGTATGCCTGATGCATTAACTATTTAAGCTGTAACAAAATTACTCTTGATCGAATACTATATCGCAACAAATAAAACAAGCAAAAAGAAAAGGTTTGTTCGAGAAACAAGAACAGTCTTTTTACAACCTCAGTTTCGTTCGCCACAAATCTCCGACAACTTGCTTAGGCTGTGGATTATCCGGTCCTTTGTCTCGCTGTCCAGAAGTGATATAAAACCATCCATTCCAGTATGCCGCTTGTGTAGTTTTCACACGATAAGGAAGCTTTCCAATCACATGCCATTTCTGCGTAGATTTGTATTATTAGACGTGTTTGCTCTATATTTATATCAAAACTAAAAAGAATGCGGTGATAACTATACCTTTGAGTCAAGATCAAACTGAAACAACTCTCCAACTAATATCATCCGCTTCGTCACGGGATTTTTCTCGGTTGTGCCACCCGCAATCACAATGGAATTGTTAAGAACCACCCATGAAGCTTCAATATGTGAATCGGGTTTTGGCATAGGTGGCAATGTGTGCCATGTCATCTTGTCATCAAGCATGTAAACATCACCATAAACAACCTACCAATTTTTGAACAACACTTCGGTTTATGAAAATATCAGGTTTGACCCGCAAAAGTTAAAGACGCATTACCTCATGCCTGCGTGAACACTTGAAGATAGGAGACCCCGGTTTAGGCATAAAGTCACCCTCTTGACCGCCAATAACATACAACCGATCACCGACAGCAACACACGCTCTATTAAAAATTAAAACACAACATAGAATGTTACTATTTTATAAAAACCAGCTGATTCCATACGAGCATATTAATATATTATTAGTGCAAGTCGATTTTTACCTATGTGGACCACCACGAGGAATTGACACTTCTACCCTCCATGTTTTCTCTAACGGTTTGCCATTTTTCACTGCGATACTCCAATGATCTGTACTGGGCGTGTGACGATTCTCCTTACCACCCCCCATCACATGAAGTCTTCCCCTCCAAAATTGAGTTGCAGGGGCATATCTGGAAATTACAAATAATAATAATTTCAGAAATCATATTTCATTATTTAACATAGTTAACTATTTTTAAGAAGTATATAAGAATTCGCACACCTTGGTTCTGGCAATGGTGGAAATGATTGCCATTTTCTCGTTCGTGTATCGAGCACAAATGTTTCGGCTACAGGAGGTGTTCGACATTGCGGGCCGTGTTGACCCGAGACGACATAAATATATCTCCCGTCGGTTGCCATTCCTAAATGAGAATTCGCCATTTGTTTTGGTGTATCAAAGCTTTCTTCCCATTTGTTGCTTGTGAAATTGAAAACATCAACATGAGAATGTACCTATCATATAATTCAAAAGCAATTACTGCAAATACACTCAAAATGAACAAAATAAAGGCTGGTTCTTAGGCTGGTTCTTACATGGTCAAGGGTTCTATATCCAGAAAACACATAAAAAAGATTATTAATTTGTATTGAAGCACCATCAAACGTGGTGCGGGTGCGGGTGCCAGCTCTTCCCATTCGGTTTCGGGTGCGGGTAAATCCGCAAAAGTTCCTGATAGTAACCTCTCAGGAATGTTTTCCTTTTGATCCTTAACATCTGCAATCTAAATGTGACAATAAACAAATCAAAATAAGTAAAAGATTCATACTTTGATAGACCACTAGTCTCAGATGAACTAATTTGTTACAAACAAGAGAAACCCATTATCCCAAAGGCATTGCCAACTGAATTAGGGGTGCAAACGAGCCGAGCTACTCGATCGGCTCGTGAAAAGCCCGATCGAGCCAAGCTTAATCGAGCCCGAGCATAAAAGTAAGCTCATTTAACAAAAGAGCCCGAGCCCGAGCTTCACTTATCGAGCTCGAGCCGGGCCATGAGCCTAAACGAGCCTTATATAATTTTTTAATATATATTTAATAATATTAATTAATATATATAGTGTTATGAAAAAATAACTAAATAATATATATTATTTTTATACATAAAATTATAATTGAATATATATATATGTAATCATAAATATAAAAAAATTATTTAATAACTAGTAAACGAGCCGAGCTCGAGCTTGAGAATCTACTCACGAGCCGAGCTCGAGTTTTGAAAATAGAGATCGAAACGAGCCGAGCTCGAGCTCCATATAAGTTAAACGAGAAGAGCTCGAGCACCCCTAAGTTACTGAATGTAACTAATTTTGACTTTTTTGGTCAAACTTCAGTTTGACCCATGTCAAATTTATACTAATGAAGCTACCCTCAATGAAAAAAGATTAACTAATTTGAATTCACAAACAAGTAATAAACATTAAGTGCAAGTTCGGCTGTTAAATTGTAGCAAAAGCATATCATTTCGAAAAAACATTGACCTCAAAAGTCAAAATTAATATATCAAGAACATAAAGGGGAAAATGTATACAGCCGCCGATGGATCAAATTAAAGTGGATAACCGACTGACCTTATGAGTCTGGTTGAAGAAATTAGGTAGTGTTACAAGATTATTATTCTCGCGAGCCCAATTGTAATGGACTGAGGAAATGGCGGCGGAAGATGAAGCCCATAAGCAATTGAAGATCAAGGCACCACCAACAAGGACAATAGTGAACAACAATAATATGATTCTTGGTTTAGTGGAAATGGGTTTAGTGATGTGATTCTTTTTCATTGTGTTGTATAGGATCAGAAGATCTCGGAAACCAGTTAAAACCCATATGTATAAAGCCGCCGCCAATGGTTTCCGATTACCGGTGGCAGCCGATGTTTACTTTCATCATACGTCGGTGAAATCATCATTTTAACGGGTGTTTTCGAAACCCGGCCCGGGGCCTGGTCCCTATATCGGGCCGGCTCGGTGTATTTGTATTTGGGTAGTTGACTAGTTTCTAAAATCTCGACTGGGTTTTGCTGGTGGCGGTCGGCCCAGACCGCTTGATCCGGAGGATGAACTGGTAAAACCCATATTTTTGTTAAATTCAAAATGAAATGTGCATGTCGAAATTCAAACTTGAATCATTTCAAAGATAGAAGCTTTAATAATTACCTATGAGTCAACCAATCAAGATTTATTGATGTTTATATGGATTAAACATAAATTATATATGTTTACAAATTAATGTATAAAACATATATAAACATTAAAGTTTGTTATTATCATTATTATTTGTTATTATTATTTTTTGTATGTATATGAATTATATATGTGTGTGTGTGCGTGCGCGCGCGTGTAAATATATATTTAAATTATTTATGACGTCATCCGGATCAAACACTGGTCCGCCCTCCCGGTTCGGTCCGACCTTTGACCCGGTAAGACATTCGGGCCGGGCCTGAAAACATTGATTTTAACATAACAAACGTCGTCCTAGTTAAAAAAAAACCCTATCGACACGTGAGCTTGGGTTTTTAAGAAAATAAGATATCTAAAACAACCCAATTTAGGAGATTTCTAAAAAAAACTACTCTTTCAATTTTTAAAGAAGACCCGTCTTAATTCCTTCTTCACAATAAGATTCAAAATAGAATGAGAAACTGACACGTGGCTTCAAAACTCATCGTGACGTTAAAGTTTTGATATCAACTTCATCGTGATGATGAAATTTGAGCTCAATTCACCATGGATACATATACTTTTGGGTTCGGGTCTAGTTGTAGAGAAAAGAGACAATCCTAAAGCTCGAACTCAACTCATGAGTTATTCTGTCAAGCACGGGTTCAGCTTGTTTATATTCATTTATTTTCATTTTAATAATTTTAAATACTAAATAAATCATGCAATTAGTTCGAGGCCATCTTTAAGCCTAACAGCCCAATAGGTGATAAAACAGGCTTTGGCCCACCCAAAAGCCTCTGATGATAAAGCGGTCGTCGTGCTTGTGGCTATGGGAAGCAAAAGTGAAACTCATTGTGGCCAAATAATCTCACTCCATTCGTTGTTATTTTATCTCTTCTCTGTGGCCGTTTAACGCTTAATTACCTCATCCGACGACGTCGTGTAAGTCCTCCCCAGTTTCATTTCATTAACGCTTTAATCATTCATTCGACTCTGTTTATCGACGTGCCAAATGTGTTACAATCTCCGTATCATTTCATGTGTATCGATTGATTGCATCTTCCGTTTAATAGTCAGATTCAGATCTTGTCTCCGTGTAATTAGCTTTCATTTCGTCTTTCAGCTTGCTCAATTGATTTAGTAACAATTTTAGGGCAAAATGTATACCTGATTTAGGGTTTCAATACGATAGTTGACTGACTGTGCATTATGATATGCAGTGTTGTAAAAATCGCTAGTTGGTGGTCGGGTGTCAGGGTGGGGACTAGCGATTAATCGGGTTAATCGGATCGGACTTTAATGTATATTTTTCAGTTTTGTATATGCACGCACACATTTTTATATTTAAGTTTAAGTTTTATACGTACACAAACATATTTTGGCCGGAAATTGGCTGGAGTCTCGATGGAAACGGCTGGTTTTAGCTGGAATCTTGCAGGAAACCGCGAGTTTTGGCTAGAATCTAGTCGGAAACCGCTGATTTTGGTCGGAATCTCGCCCGAAACCGCCTATTTTGGCCGTATTTGACCATTGACCGATTAATTAACCGACTAGCCCGAAATTAATCAGTGAAGTGGGGACTAGCGATTAATCGGGGATTAATCGGTGCATAGTCGGGATTTTTGCAACACGGATGATATGTAGGGGTGGCAAGTGGGTCGGGACGGATTAGGGTCGAAACAGGTCAATTAAAAAAAGGTTGTTTTGGTTCGGGTCGGAACGAATTTGGGTCGGAAGGGTCAGAAAAGGTTCTGTTTTTTTAAGCGTTTCACCAAATCTAACATCTTTTGAAAATCCCGAACTGTAATAATTTATTTCTCTTTTGAAAGTAATTCTTTATTCGATTATCATTAATATGTGTGTTAACAGGAAATTGGCTTAAATGGCTGGTGGTAGGGGAATTTACCACTTGCTGAGGAACCGCCTTCATTCGCATTCCACTGTAAGCAAGCATTATTATGTTTTGCATTTCTTCTCTTGCACTTGTATTTGCTGGTCAGCTAGGTTAAATCTGTTATCTGTTACGCGCATCAGGCCCCTCCGGTTTTGTCATCTTTAATACCGAAGACAGATCAAGAAGCTTCTGGAATGAAGTCTTTGAGGGCAATAGCTCTCATTGGAGCAGGTGTTTCAGGGCTTTTGAGCTTTACAACGATAGCAGCTGCTGACGAGGCCGAACATGGTCTAGAATCTCCAAGCTATCCCTGGCCTCACCAAGGCATTTTGAGCTCATACGACCATGCTTCGTAAGTTTGTTTTTTGACTAACTCTTGTTATGTGTTTGTTATGATACTTTGTTATTTGATTAGGATCCGACGTGGTCACCAAGTGTATACGCAAGTATGCGCATCGTGTCATTCAATGGGTTTGGTTTCATACCGTGATTTGGTTGGTGTGGCGTATACTGAAGAGGAAACTAAAGCAATGGCTGCTGAAATTGAGGTTACTGATGGTCCTAATGATGAGGGTGAGATGTTTACCCGGCCTGGAAAGCTCAGTGATCGGTTTCCTCAACCTTATGCGAATGAGCAAGCTGCTAGATTTGCTAATGGTGGCGCCTATCCTCCAGATCTCAGTCTTATCACCAAAGTATCCAACTCACTCCTCATTTTTTATTTTTTTTAATACCTTTTAAAGGTATGCTTTCTTTATAGTACAGAGTCTTACATTTTGTGTTTTGTCAGGCTCGTCACAATGGACAGAACTATGTATTTGCACTTTTGACTGGCTACCGTGATCCCCCTGCTGGTGTGTCGGTGAGTACGAAAATCTTATACCACTTGTTAAATATACAACAAAACACTTACAAGAAACTGATGAAGCAGTATCAGAAAACGCCATAGGATGGATCTATTTTGCACAATCCATAAATGGTGGGATGAATAGAGCCTGCTTCTCAGCTAAAATTCTATTTTTCTATCAATTAGAATTTAGAAATCTCATCTCATCATCCACTGTGATAGAAGTCTCATCTCCCCAAATCTGTCCACTTAATTCTTTCGCAAAAATCACCTAATAAATAAATGAACAAAATTTAGCCTCAGATGAAGAAATCAAATACCCATAAAATGAGTGCGGTCAAGGATTTTAGGGTATTTAAGAGGAGTGCGGCTAAGGGTTTAGGGTATTTGATGGAATGCATGACATGTTAGGGCAGGATTGATAGAACTCAGGGTAGTGTGGAGGAGCACCCCTCCCACCCTAAATTGAGAAGAGTAAAAAATTATTGAAGGAAGAAGACAGTGTGCGTGGTTTGGCATGCTTGCAATGGTGCAGATGAGGTTCAATTTGGGTCTTCTTTTTTCTATCGCACAGTCTAACCATGCTTCAGTTTTCTATTTTTTCTCATACCCATTTGGACCCTATGGAAATATCACCTAACCCAGAAAAGCCCAAGAATTTATATCTGAAGTCCAAAATAACCCTAATGTTTGATAACTGTTTGCTAGGGCTAGTGTTTAGTAGTTATTTTAATTTTCAGTTCATTAAAGTGCCTATCGTTAACATATAAAAATGATTATGAAATTGTTAAAATAGTAATGTTATCTTAAATACAGCTTTGACCATGGTGTTGATTAGTCAAATGTTCAAGGAAAGTACCGTATCAATATAACGCTGATAGCTAGTTCTGTAACTTATTAATTATGACTTCTTGTATCAACAGTTCTTTTACTTTGCGAACAGACTTTTTTTTTTTATTCTGGTTAAACTTAGCCTGCTTATCTAATCTAGGGATGAGCTTGGGATGGTACTGGTACCGACCAGTATCGATCAAGAAAATCCTGGTCCCGAAAATTCGAAATATTTGGTATCGGTACCGATACTGAAATGTTTGGTTCGGTACCGGTACGGTACAGTATCGGCTCGGTACCGGTATTTCATGCAAAATTCGGGAAATACCGGTACTGTACCGATACTGAAAACTAAAAACTTGGTACCGATTCGGTCCAGACGGTACCAAATCAGTACCGGTACCGTCCGGCTCGGTACCGGTATTTCATGCAAAATTCGGGAAATACCGGTACTGTACCGATACTGAAAACTAAAAACTTGGTACCGATTCGGTCCAGACGGTACCAAATCAGTACCGGTATCCGGACGGTACCGATACCGAATTTGGTACCGGTACCGAAAATGCTCATCCCTAAATTCCAATCCACCTAACAGCCAATCTACATATATATTGCAGATCAGGGAAGGTCTGCACTATAATCCTTATTTCCCTGGTGGAGCTATTGCAATGCCTAAAATGCTTAATGATGGTGCTGTTGAGTATGAAGATGGTACTCCTGCAACTGAGGCTCAGGTTTGTTAATTGTTCTCTCTCTTATATACTGTGATTGCTAATATTTTTTTAGTTAATTCTTTTTTTTTATTTAATTGCTGCAGATGGGAAAAGACATTGTTTCATTCTTAAGCTGGGCTGCAGAACCAGAAATGGAGGAAAGGAAACTGGTAAATTCCTCTAAATCTTTCAAAGTTACAAGTCAAAAGAATTTATTTGAGCTTAAGGTTAAACTTGTAATCTTTAATGAATGATATTGATTTTGGTTGGATGGTGCAGATGGGATTCAAGTGGATATTTGTATTGTCACTGGCCCTACTTCAGGCTGCATACTACAGGCGTTTGAGGTGGTCGGTTCTCAAGTCCCGTAAGCTTGTTCTTGATGTGGTCAACTAGAAGTCCTTTGATTTCTCTTGGTCAAAGGTTTGTGACCAGACTTTGAATGAGAAATAATTATTTTTTAAATGTATAAGAACACCATGCATTTTAGCCTTCTGTTTCT
>NW_027505336.1:0-122500 GCF_021521415.1 Bidens hawaiensis | reverse complement strand
GGTGCGTTTGAATCATGCTGAGTTAACTTATCCGGCGAATTGAAGCTTGTAAATAGATCCATTTTTGCGGTTAGATCAGGCTTAATTCGCGATCTATGAAAAACTGAAGCAGATAATTTAACCTAATAATTGAAGTGTATATATAATGCCTTAATTTGATGCTGTTGTTAGAGATAGAGAGTGCATGTGGTGTTTAACTTATTAGTGATTATAGCGGAATGAATTAATAGTTAGTTGTCGATTCTTTAGGCGAGATTGATGTCTTGTTGAAAATATTTCGGGAGCGTCATGGCGAAGAAGGATCGGTTTCCCGATGCGTGTTCTGGTGGAGTTCTTCCTAATGAAGAATCTGGATGTTCTGGACATGATGGTAATGAGAATTCAAGTGGACCTAGAAAGAAATGGGTTAAGTTGAGTTCTCAAGATGGTTTTGGTGTGCCTATACGAAGCGTTCCTTTGCCGATGCTGGCGTCTTCTGAGAAACAGAAGTGGTTACTTCGGTTGCGTTCTGAGCTTGATCAGGTTAGGACGTTTCAGAAGAGAGTTGATGTGGATAGGGCTAATGCTACGGTGTCATCGTCTAGTAATATTGTTAGCTGCAGCAAGGAAGAAGGAAACCAAACAGACGTGAGGAAATCGGTTGATCCACAAGCTCAGAAAGTAAGTAGCTTGAGTCGAGGTGCTAATTTAGCGGTACCTGAGACTTTCAGTCTACTTTTAAGGAAACAGTGTGAGGGGTTGTTAAAGAAGCTGATGACACATCAGAATGGTTGGGTGTTCAATAAGCCTGTTGATGTTGTTGCATTGAAGATTCCTGATTACTTTAATGTTATTAAGAAACCGATGGATTTAGGGACAGTAAAGGCAAAACTTGGATCAGGAAGTTATTCTAGTCCATTTCGGTTTCTTGCTGATGTCAGGCTCACATTTTCCAATGCCATGACGTATAATCCTCCAGGCAATGATGTGCATATAATGGCAGATGTTCTTAGTAAGTTTTTTGAGCTAAGATGGAAGCCTATTGAGAAGAAGCTACCAGCGAGTGGTTCTCAACAGCAGGGGGTTAATGAGGAGATTAATTTAGTTAAGCCAACTCCTTCCTCAAAGAAGAGAAAAATTACCACAATTCAACCAAACCCAGAACCAGTTAAGCCAGTGATGAGTGATGATGAAAAACATAGACTAAGTAGGGAGTTGGAAGCTCATCTGGGAGATTTACCAGATAATATCATCAATTTTTTGAGGCAACATGGTTCAAACAAGAATGATGCTGGAGAGGATGAGATTGAGGTTGATATTGACAATCTTAATAACAAGACCGTTTTTGAATTACGCAAGCTGTTAGATGACCATATCCGTGAGAAACAAAATCAGGCCAAGGCAGAACCTTGCGTTATTGAGGTATTTATGTTTGTCAACCATTCATTCACAACAGAAGATTATGGCCTATGTCATGATATACTGATACGAGCATATTTCTGTTTTGAATGCAGCTTCTGAATGAATCAGGGCTTAGCAACTCAACTATGCAACTGTACAAAGGTATCCTGTTGATGTATATTTGATAACCGTTAGTACTTAGTAGTAGGTTTCCATGCTTATATTGTTACTTGTTTCAACATATTGCAGGGAATGATCTTGCGGATGAGGATGCAGATCTTGCTGGGAATGAGCCTCCTGTTTCAAGTCACACTCCAATTGAATTGGATAAAGGAACAAACATAAATAACGCCAAAGAAGCACATGGTAATTATGTTATGTATATCTGTTATCATGATTTGTATTAAATTATTCTTAAAAATATACTGATGGTTGTGATAGGTTCTTGATTTACTAGTTGAGCTTCTATATGCTTTACCATAAAAGAGAATACCATCTTAATCCCCAATAGTGTTGCCTACTTTCCATTGAGTACTTGAGTTTCTATTGGCTGAATTGGTAACATTTCAAAACTAAGCTATCAAGCTTTAACCAATGAACTTTAGTGCTCAAATGGTCTCCATTGAACTCCCCCATAGGGTATGTTGAATGAGAATTGATAAATATCTGGCTTTTGTTCATTTGTAGGGAATGCTAGTTTGTTAGGATCATTGATTGTTTACATGGCCATCCTTGTTTTCACAATATAGTTTCCAATATGTATGAAATATGTCAATCATATTTACACTTTAAAGGACACTTAACAGTTCTTTTATTAGACACAAACTATTTTAGCTTTGAAGTTTTGGTGTAACAGGAATATAATCAACATAGTAACTGTTTTGGTGCTAAATCAACGGTTTCTAATCATTGTAAAGAAGTAGAGATGGTAGTTTTTTTTTTCTATAGCAGACAAGTGAAGATGATTGAAAAGGATAAGAGAAGTGTAAGCTAGAGAAAAAATAGAAACAGTTATTAATATTTCTATTTTTAAGCTAAAGTTCATATAATTGAAGTGATGCATAGTTTTAGTTGGATATGTTAGATAGTTAAAGTTTCACAGTACAAAGAATACCATCTCTTCTAACTAATTAGAGCATAACCTATTTATTGCTCTACTATCCTATTTAATTGCTAGTCAAACTCAAAGTCTGTATGTTTAACCTGATGGTTTTGTTATAATAGGTCTTGTATAAATATGACATTTTAGATTACCTTATATTGTTTGATAGTTGTTTTTATATGGTTGCTTTCAGATTCTGATTCTAGTTCTGCTGAAAATGAGCTAAAAGATGTTAAAGCTTCTAGTTCTTTTAGTGGAGCAAAGGTATTACCTGAATTTCTAAGTTTATTATGCGTATATGATATTTAGTCCGAGACAGCAGACACCATTATGTAACCTTTGCCAAGTGAAATCTCTTGTGTACCTAATATCCATATATATAGGAAACCGCTGTGGCTGGAGCAGATATAGACCAGAAGACAGGCATGACTTATCCTGTTGAAAAGAGTGAGTTTTTTTTTTATTATTTATATAATAAACATAGAGTAACAATTTTTTTTTACTTTTATTTTTTACAAGTTTTTCTTATGGCTGGTTGATACACATGATATTTAGTCACAGTTAGTGCATCAGATCATGCTGAGCAGAAGCCAAACTCCAATGAATCAGATAGCCAGAAAGATGATGGTAAGCATTGCACACATGTCCATTATTTACTGTTTGTAGGTCTTTTGGTAACATCATTTGTTTCTCCAAATGCAGGGGATAGTGCTCCAAGTGGAAGGCCGGTTTCACCTGATAAGCTCTACAGGGCTGCTCTTTTAAAAGGCCGATTTGCTGATACAATTTTAAAAGCTCGTGAAAAAACATTCAATCAGGTTGGTAACAAAATCAGTTGCTATATCCTGCAGTATACCTACCACTCTACCAGCCTTTTCAGATTGTATAGTGCTGGTGTTATTTTATTTTGCAGGATGAAAAAGCTGACCCGGAGAAATTACGTCGTGAGAAAGAACAACTTGAAAATCAAAAAAGGAAAGGTTAGAAAGAGCTTGAAATTATTGATAAATTACAAAGGTTTGAGGCTTTGAAGGTGAATTAAATAAAATGCATTTGACTTTTATATTGACTAGAAAAAGCGAGGCTACAAGCAGAAGCCAAAGCGGCAGAAAATGCTAGAAGGCGAGTTGAGGCGGAAGCTGCTGCAGAGGCAAAACGAAAACGAGACCTTGAACGTGAAGCAGCTCGACAGGCATTGTTAAAGGTATCTTAATCTTCTTATAATTATTGGTAACAATAAATATTATTATGAGAATGGATGATATGATTTTTGTTGAATATAGATCGAAAAGACGGTTGAGATTGATGAGGCATCTCGATTCCTGAAAGACTTAGAAATGCTAAGGACTGCAGACCCTGAACAGTTTCTGCCAAGTTGCTTTGATGAGATAAGTCCTGAACACGATTCGCTTGATAGGTTAGGTAGTTTCAAGTTTGGGTCTAGCAATCCGTTGGAACAACTGGGGTTGTACATGAAAAGGGATGAACATGAAGACGAAGATGAAGAAGAAATCGGGTTAGAGGCTGCTAATGGGAATGGGGTGGTAACAAATGATGTGGAGGAAGGGGAAATCAAGTGAGTGGTGGTGTGTAATATTATAAGTTATGGTGGTTAGAAAGAATTTTGGCATGATGTTTGTTGTATGCATGATGTGATGGTGTTAAATTAAGCAATGGTGAAATGGTTGGTACTAATGCATGATTTCAACTATCACATGCCTTTCTTTTCTATATTTAGAAACGTTTGTTTTTACTTTTTCATTTTCGGGCTAGTTGTGGTTGGACTAGTTAAAGTTTCATGTTACTTTCATGTAGGCAGTGTGATTTAACTAACTTATTTATTAGTTGGGATTTGCTAGTTGCCCGTTATTATGTTAATTTAAATCCCATAACTAACACAACATAACGCCACAAAGGCATGGCGTATCGGGCTTATGAGTGCTTACCTTAGCTTTAACGCCTCTTTTGCAGCCCTGCAACAACTTTATAGAAGTATTAAAGATATTTAACATTAATTTCTCTAATGTGTGTTGGTGATATGACAAGTAATTCATACTTTATATATTAAAGAGATTTAACATGATTTTCTAATGTTTGTTGGTGATATGACAGGTAATTCATAATTTTAAAACGTACAATTGGATTTTGATGATCACCGTTTAGTTGTCATGGAAACCAAAATGAAATTAGCATGGATTATTGTTGAACAATAATAATAAATAAATTCTAGTTTTTCTTTAAAAGAAATCATATTAGCCATCATGCGTCAAGCTTTGTTGTAAAGGGGTTTCATTTTGGTTTTTGGGTGGTGCTGAGTTCGAATCTTTTAAACTTAAAACTAATAAGGCTATTTACTATGGTGGGAGGCTTTAAAGCCCTTCCACAATGCCACGTCATGGCCAAGGGCGTACTGGGGGTTTTAACGCCCCAAACTATAATGCCCCTATATGGTTTAACGCCCCAAGGGGCTTTAAACATGAAATGTATATAAATATTTTTATAATTTACATTGAGTTAAGTCTTTAGAAGAGTCAATCCATGCACGTGCCAACACCGTCGCCTCATCCATGTCCCACTTTAATCTTTCGACCTTTCCCTAGTTGTTTGACCGTCAGGTTTCTTTTTATGACTTCGTTTACGACGAAGTTGCAGTTCGGATACTTGGGTTTGGGGTATTAGGGTTTCGGGTACTTGCGAAGACATATACGACATTGGTGGTCGAAAGGAGATATCGTTGAACGGTTGAATGGGTGGAGGCATTATGGGTCTCTATAACCTTGTTGGTTGGCAAAGAAATGGTTGTTAGGGTCATTGCTATTTGCAAGCAAAAAAGACCACCACAATTAAGCAGATACCATGGGTTCAGGTTTGAGTTTTGGTTTGAGCTCAAGCTTGGATTTGGGTTTGGGTTTGGGTTTGGGTTCATGGTTGTAGAAGGTTAAGAGATTTGTTTGAGTAAAATGGTGTAGAGAGATTTTTTTAAGTAAAATAATAGTGTTTGTTTAAGAATTTATTATAGAAAGTTGTTTGAGTAAAATAGGTTAATTTTTTATTTTTTTATATTTAATTTTTAAATGGTCATAAGAGCATTCTCATCCTATCCCCCAAAATTTTGTGAGGGGAGTTTGTAAATTATAGGGTTGAGTTTTGAGTGATTGTGAGTGTAAATTATAGGGTGGAGAGAGAAAAGATAGTGATTTTTTGTAAATTTGAGGAAAAGGTAGTGATTTTTTGTAAATTATCGGGTAGAGAGAAAAAACTGTAATAAAAAAAGTATAAAAAATATTATTTAATTAAACAAGAGAAAGAAATGTACTGTTTTTTAGTGTAATTATAGAAATGAGGATGTGAGATGGGTTGAGAATGCTCTAATACTATTAGGATACGAGGAGGACCCACAAAAACCACATATTAGCGCCAGTCTTCGTGACCCCCCCCCCCCATCTTCTCCCTTGAGCGTCCATTCAAAGCCGCCCCTTGATGGTGTTACTTTCCAAAACAGTCTCATAAGCGCCCCTTTGAACGCCCATAACGAACCACCTAACAGATGAAATTTTGTCGTCTCTTGACAAAAAGTAAAAGGAAATGGTAGGAAACTAGTAAAAGTAAGGAGTAAAACCGGTAAGATGCCTAACTGAGGAAGTGATGGCGGTTGACACTTGGAGAAGCTGCCACTTGGTTTTGCTTCTGTTTCTGTATCTATTAACACACACACTTTGGATTCATCAGTTAATTAACAATCTATTTAGGGTTTCACCAATGGATCCCACCATCCCAATTTCATCACCATACCTCCCACTCTTCTTCTCCATCTTCTTAACCATCTACTCCTCCGCCCACTTCCTCCTCTTCCGCCACTGGACCACCACCCTCCGCCCAATCGCCGCCAGCTGCCTCATCTCACTCGCCCACGGCACTCCCGCAGTCCTCTTAGCCATCAATTCCATCACAATCACACCATCCAACCACACACACACCTTCGCCTCACCCAACACCACTTCCCAAAACACCGTATTGGAATACAGCATTGCCTACTTCACCACAGACCTCTTCCACTACCTCCTTTTCAACCCGACCGACGTCCTCTTCATCGGCCACCATTTAGCCACTCTTTTCGTCTTCGTAACATGCCGGTACCTCGTCGCCCATGGCGCCTACGGGATTCTGGTCCTGCTTATTCTCGCGGAGGTCACTAGCTTCTTTCAGAACGTGTGGACGCTTGCTGGCGCGTTGAAGCCCGAGTCGAAAGTCGCACACCAGGTGTTCAATGTTTTGTCTCCGCCTTTTTACGCGTTGTATTCGGTTGTTAGAGGGGTGTTCGGGCCTATCTTTGTTTACAAAATGATTGTTTTTTATTTTAGTGGCGCTGCGGATAGTGTTATTCCTAGGTGGGTTTGGGTTTCGTGGGTTTGCGTTGTGGTTGCCGCTATTTTAGTTAGTATACTGTGGATTTGCAACCGGTGGATCGAGTTGTATAGAGAAAAGGTAGGTAGAGTTGAGAAGGAGAAGAAAATTAGATAGGAAAGTTTAGTGAAATACTTGAGACTTGGAGGCGTATTCCTTGTGAATCATCCGTTTATCTCAAAGAAAACCAAGAAAACCATGTACCGGTGCTAGATTTTTAAATAGTACAATAAAATGTTGCAGGTAGTGCTATGAATCTTATTGTTTTGACTTAGTTTATGTATTTTGTTTCATAAATACTGCAATCACAGGCAATACTATACTTGCCACCGCTTGTACTTTTATACGATTGATGATTGGGATGATGATAAATAATAATCTGACTTGATATTCTTCCATTTGTTTTCCCATGCTGTCATTTTAGAATGTAGCTTCAACGCAGAAGTGTGTTTGTCTGATGCAGATGACGTTACCATCTGACAAACTTCACGTAATTAAAATTTTGCAATTTTAGAAGTTTGTATATTTAGAACTGTTCTTACTTCTTAGCAGTTTGCATATCTGGGATTTTGATGGTCCAATCATTTTAATTGTGTTTCATGCATTACTGGTCACGGTTTCCTTTTATGCTAAATAAGGTTTCATGTTTTATTTCAAAATTTTATTTCTGGTAGAAATAGGATGACAAGAAAGCTCTCTTGCATTTAACAAATGCATATGAAATACGCTTCAACATTTGTGCTTGGAACTGTGTTTTTTTTTAGTCTAGAAATAATGGAAAGCTTTAACCATGGCAGTCACATGCCACTGTTTTTGCATTTCTTCCATTCTGGTATTACAGACGGCTTCACATGGTTATTCTGAGTAGCAGCTTATGGTTTGGGACTTGCCTCACAAACACTTAAATTCAGGTAGTGTGTTTCTACTTCCTCTCTTCTATCCCAGCTACAGTCTACATGTGTCTACTCTAGAAATGTATGTTTTTTTGGGAATTTAACAGCGGAAATATTTTTTACAGATATGCAGACAACACGGTGGTCAAAATGAAGTGAAGGAAGAGCTGGCACTTTTGCAAGTAAGTTTCTTGACTCATTCTATGTCCTTCTTAGCAATCTTTCAATGTGTTACCCTAAGATAGTTTAAAGGGATCTTCTCTATTCAAAGTTGGTTATAATACCATCAAACTGTTTCCTGTTGTTTGAAATACCATGGCTGCCTTTGGCTTCTTTTGAATACTTGTCTTTTCAAGAGAAGCTTGCATATATTGGCTGCGACAATGATCTGCCTTAATCCTCCAATAGGTGCTATGATCAGATCATCAAAGCAACTCCTAATATCATACACACCTGGAATTTATACACACACACACACGCACAGAGTGATCAGCAAATGTCTAAAATGTTTGAAGAATGAGAAAATGAGTCTTTTGGCATACCCAATTGGTAATCCAAGATAAACCCCACTTGTATAGTTAACAACCCCCTCCCCCATCTTGTGTATTTTATATAAGATAATAAAATATACACACATAAAACGGTCAGTCCTTTATGTACACCAAAGAAACTAGCTCTTCTCTTTTATATACTTATACAGTGATAGTTTTCTATCTTCTGTCTATATACTAGCACATTGATGCTAACTATCAATCTATTATCCGCTTTTTGTAATTGTATCCAAAGCGTTAGTGATTTATAAATAAAATTGGCAAGAGAGTTTAAAGATGCTTGTGGGTAAGCCCAACCCTACCTGCACTATAAAGACTTGCTTTTCGACCCGTTAATCGTTTACTCATATTGTTCATTTTGATTCCTCTATACATTTCCAAAGTAGTCCACTTTAGATTGTAAGTTTGACAAGTACAGTTTAATCATATCAAATAACGGCATTGCATACTCTACAAAACGAACATAAGAAACTTTAGATTGTTGTTTTTATTACATTGTGTTGCTAAAGAATAGAGATAGCGTTTACCTCCATTAACATGAATGACATTGACAACAAACAAATTAGCCATGGTTATGAATGACAAAAAAACAATATTATGATACAAACCATCAGAACAGGTCGGGGCAGACCCGGTTGCTACTGGCGGGAGGTAATTCAAAGTGGAAAGTAGTTGACGGTTTTAGGAAGTAACAATCTAGTAACTGTTAGGAGCATAGTTATTAAAAGCCCTCGCTTCTTGCGCCTAGGCTCATTTTTCAGGCAAAGCTCAATAAATGCGCTTCTAGTTCCTAGGCGAGCGCTTCGGCATGTCTATGCCAAGAACATGAGAACATAAAAGCCGCGCAAAAGAAACGCAAGGGGTGCTATTGAAACTTAGATCTAGGATAAGCCAAAGGCATTATATTGATACATTTTGTAATTCAAGTTTTGGAATCACATTTGAATCTTGACTATTTTAGAACTTTTGGTACTATTTAGATGATATTAAATATTATATAATAGCTTTTGTTTATTTTATTTGAAGAATAGTATTATTTTTCATATACATAATATATTTTAAATGTTTTATTTAAGTGCGCTTATTTTTCCTCAGGCCCTCGCTTATTTTGCGCCTTGCGCCTAGGCCCTAAGCGAGGCCTATACTCCTTGAGTACGCTTAACGCATTTGAGAACTACGGTTAGGAGTAGTATTAAAATTACGCTCTCGTTCAATGTCTTGTCGATGTTTATGTTTATCAAATTAGGGTTTTTATACCTTGTAATCGGAGATTAGCCATCTTGAATCAGGCCCTTTATCTTAATTTCAAGCAGTCGATTTCCAGTTGCTACATATTATTGTAATCTTTTGTGAATGTTTTATCCAGGATATCTTTTTTTTGAGTACCTGAAGGACATGACTGGTGCAGCTAAAAGAGTCCAGATATGGAACTGAAACTGGTGAGACAGGAGAGTACCAAATTGACTGAAGCAAAGATCATGTTGAAAACTTGAAATATGTGAGTTTTATGTCTTTGCAGTTATCGTTGCAAAACGCTTTTATGCCCGATATTAGTATAGAAGCATACTTTACATAAAATAAAGTCACGTGATATTCAATTTATAATCGCAAATGTGTTTTATTTTATTAAATATAATTTGAAAGTAGGAGTTGCTTATAGTTTGAAATTTTACAGATATCAATTGGTGGCTTCATATCTACCATCTTTTTACCTTGTTTTTGTTTTACAGTTATCGGTGTTTACGTGTCGTTCTAGGCTGGTGCTAAATGGGGCGGTAACCTATGTTAGGACCAGACGTCTTGAGACAGTTTAAGCTCGTTGTTAATAAGACACTCCGTTATAAGGGGCTCTGGGCTGGCACTCCGAGTGTTAATAAGATGCACACTTGTTCAAATTACCAAATGTAAATAATTGTGCACTTGCTCAAATTACCAAGCGGGTGACACTTGTTCAATTACCAAGTGTTAATAGCACATACATTTGCTCATATTGCCAAGCGGCGGGTCATGCTTGGTCAAATTATCGAGTGTTAACAAGGCACAGGCTTGCCTGAATTACCAAGCAATGGGTTTCATTTGTTCAAATTACCAAGTGTTAATAACATGTACGTTTTGCTGAAATTATCAAGTATTAATAAGACGTGCTTGCATGAATTAACCTGCTATGAAAACTTGGAATGGTTGTGGCGGTTACCCAGCCCAACCGGTGGCGAGGCTTGGGCTTAGTCACTGTGGTAACCGAAGTCACAAACCCAGTATCTTGGGGGGTGACCGTGCTTAATATCTATGAGAATTTTCGGACGAACTCGCGTAAATTTACCTACTAAACAAAAAAAGGGCAGTGACCGCTTACCCATTTAATGTACCACGTTTACCCTAATTATAAAGATGTTTTAGAACTAATTAGCCACCAACGGACCCAGCTCTTTACTTCTTTAGGTGGGAATAGAGGCCCACGTAATTTCTTAAAAAAGTAGTTTATGGCCCTGTATGAAGTCTTGTGGCCCACTATACATATTGAAATAAATTGAGTCTATGGCCCAATTGGCCCATACTAATCCTTTATAACTTGAAACTTAATTTTGTTAAGTTTTTTTCTTTGATTTTGTCTTAAACTAGTATTTAGCCCTCACGTTCCGGCGTGGGCATAAAACAATGAAAAAAGTAGTGTTGAAACGTTCTGTCGAACCAGTGTTGAAGGGTCGTCGAAATTATAAAAGATGAAAAATATATGGTTAAAAGTAAAAGATGAAAAGTATGTATAAGGTTCAAAGTAAAAAAAAAATAATAAAGTAATTATATATTATATTGTTCCCACCAACATTTGAGAGCGGTTTAAAGTCTTGAACATTCCATCTTAGCTTTGAAAGCTTGTAGAAGGGGCAGTTCAGAGCGGTTTGGTTCTCTCTTTCTTTTACGGTTTCTATTCTCCCCCGGAGCTGGTAACCGGTGCAGAAAAAGTGATTTATAAAACGTAGCTATTGAAAGCCATCATAAATAATCTGTTCTATTTGATACCCTCCTCTCTGTTCTTTAGCTCAATAATCAGACACGCTATTGATTCTGTTTCTGCTCGATTACGGTGGTGCCATATCTTCAAGGTAAGAACTCACCCTTTATTATTATGATTTATATTGCATTTAGGGTTACGCCATGGTGCACTAATCAGCTTCTCAGATTCATA
This sequence comes from Bidens hawaiensis, assembly GCF_021521415.1. NCBI lineage: Eukaryota > Viridiplantae > Streptophyta > Magnoliopsida > Asterales > Asteraceae > Bidens > Bidens hawaiensis. The sequence continues at coordinate 110,986 of NW_027505336.1, read as the reverse complement.
TTTGAAAGAAAAATATGTATTTGTTGTTTGATTTGTTCGAGTATGTGCCCTATCAGATTACAATCATGTTACTTGTATCCAACTGGTTGAAAGAAAATGTGAAGGCTCTACTTGAAATTGAGATGCGATTTCGAATTTGGATGAACTTCATTACAATTTTGACACTTGATGTAGAGTTTGATATTTGATGTAATTATGTCTAACCTTCATTTGAATTTCACCAATTATTGCTTCTATTTGTGGTTAATTTTGTGCATTAGGATGTTGGATGATTATAGAGGAGATGATCAATGATGGTATGCATTGAAGGTTGGATGATTATAAACTTCAAATGTTTTCGTTTTCTATTTTTTTTTATTTTGTTCTTTGTATTTGAAGGCTCGCTCACTTATTTTTTTTCTTTGTATTTGAAGGTAATTTGGTGTGAATGTGTTTTGGCATCTATTGTACCACAATCTGGGGTGGGAGTGTGTGCATGAGTTTTGGATCACCAAGGGAATTTATTGTAGCTGTGGGTGTCTTCAATTGGTTTGTGGTAGAATACTTCCTTTCGTGTTCTTTGCCTTCGTGTGGTGTGAGTTTCTTTTCCTGGGTGTCATACCATCATGGGGATGGTAAAACATTTGCAGGGGCGTGTTCTATAAAGCGGATCAACAAGAACACCCTAGATGAAAAAAATTGAGAGAACAAAAAGGTTACATCAGCAGCATGTTAAAAAGGTGGATAGAAGAGTCAAAGGATAGGGGAGCTGCAAAATTAGGAAGAGTGCTTAGGATGTATTGAATCTAAGAAAACAACCCCAAGAAATTAGTTCATCAACAAAATGACAAAGGGCAAAAAGGAATATCATGTAAATGCAATAAGCAAATTCAAAGGTTGGAGGAACTAGAAGCAAGCTGGTATACATTGAAGACAAAGAAAGTTGGTACTATTATCCCCGCAAAGAGAAACCTTGGCCCATTAACGAAGAAGGCCCGCTGCATGGCTGTGAAAGCAATTGATCTCTACTCAATTTAGTTGTTTTGGGTCAATTACCATGACCTAGGCATCTTATATGTTAAAGAAACTATGCAAATGGTTGTATGGCAGCATCTTGCTGAACTTGTCCATGTACCTTTTCTGTGTTAATTAATGATAGATTGCTGGAAAGAAAATTAAGCTTATTGCTTGCATTTGCTGTTGACTTTGTAAATTAAAATGATGGATGATAATAGGGTGGAGGTGATCAATGTTGGTATGCAAGAGTTTTATGCATAAAAAATACAATTACGTAAGCTTATTATTTAATAAACCCAGGGTCAGTTTTTAACTCATAAGTTAAATGAGTTAAAATTTTATCTTAAGCGTTGACTATTTGGGTTTAGAATGCAAAAAATGATTGTTTTGTCATTATGACATTAAATTACCTGGTCACCAAGCGGGTATAAAACTAGTTAAGACATATTTGTCATGAACTTTCTTGGTAAATGAATAAGTTCTTCATCGGAGAGAGTATACACATAAAAACATTATTTACAAGCAACTATGCAAGATACAATATGCATGGCACGTTATACAAGCTTGCACAACAAAGTTCCTAATTGTATATATAAATCCTAAAGCAAGGCCGTCTTTAAGAATCCTTTAAAATTTTAGGGCTTGTGACAAACAGAAAAAAGGGTATTTAAAATCGTGTTTTTAATTATGTGATAAATAATTTAATAACTTTACAAATTGGGTTGTATTTTCAAAGCCAATACGGAACAAAGCAATATAATAATATTAATAATAATAGTAATAATAAAAAGTTACTAAAATAACCAATATAAAACATAGAAAAGAAAGTTTTTTATATAAAATTAAAAAACCACCAAAAGAATTAAACCCTTATATAAAATTAAATGCACCATCAAAAGGAATCGCATCCATGACATTTTATACCGTATACTATTACTATTTCCTTTCCACCAAAGAGTCATTTTATTTGTTTATGTTTAAAAACAAAATTAATACTAAAATATATATTATTTTTTTAAACAATTATAAGCATCTTGAAAGAATAGGCCTAGGTCCATCAACCTCCTTGACCCTCCTTTGGGCCGGGCTTGTTGTAAAGTCTTTAACCCTGACATTGATATATAGGTTATTTTTTTGCTTATATATGATAAAAGACAAGTAATCAAGCGGGAAGCTTCTAAAGGACCCCCGCACCCAGATTCCTAAGTCAAGTTTCGTCATTGGTTATAATAATAAAACTATAAACTAAATTTTGTTTGTGATCACAAGATAATTTTTAAACGACTCTTCATATCATTACAACTAGTTCAATTGCTAAGATACTTAACATTGATTTAGCCCATACGGTTTTCAACCGATTCCCCCGACCATTTTTATAATGCAATAATATTAAAATAAAGTAGTTTTATAATTTTAGTTAGTTTAAATAACAAGAAAACAAAATTAATTGCTTCAATTATTACTAACATATATAACAGTAGAAGCTTCAACATGATTATTATTATTACAAAGATGACATAGAGGTGGCATTTAGTCATAAAGTTAGTTTGGTAAAAATGATTAGAGATGGGGCCATTAGGCAAAAACATAGACATCAATGAAGACTAAAGAGTGTCAGCCACATACATATGCTCCCTGTCACCTAAACCAACACACATGAGATGAGATGATAAGGATCATACTTACTAGTTACCACTTGCAACATTTAATTGACTGTACATTTTTCTTTTCTTTTTTGCTTTTTAGTTTTTACAAGTAAGCAAATAATTTCTAGTTACTATTCTCCAACTTCAAAATTTATATTCAACTTAGTTTAAATCATACACACAAAGTTCAATACTTCATATACGTACATTTTATCCCCCAAGGCTTGCTAGCTGGTTTAATTCATGTGCATATTTTCTAAGTTAGAAACAAATTAATATTTGAATGATACAAAATTAGTTGATTAACGAAGTTTATCGTGTTTACTCGTTTCTATTTTAACCACTATGTTAAAAGTCATTATAAAACAATATGGGTCGCAAAAATATCTAAAAACTCTTGGAATTAAAACCGGTTTGCCGGTTTAAACAGTTCTTATTATAAAAAAAAACCGGCGGTACGTTGTTCTCCAAACTGCCCAAAAATACCGGGTTCTAACTATCGGTTGCCTTAAAAAAATCCATTATAGCCAGTTCAACTGACCTGGTTCTAAAGCATTATATCTAATATCCATAAGGCTATGTGTAGTGGATTGGCTATAAAATTGAGCGATTTTTGACATGTGGCTCACAGTCAGTAAATGTGGAATTTTTGTTTTAGGGGTGTAGTGGTGCGTTGTAGTCCATTATATATACATATGTGTATGTATATATAGAGTTGATTTCTTTTGATAATCACTTTGAGTTTTAAAAACTCAAAAGAACTTAACGTAAATTTTTTTTTACATGTGTAATATGTAGGTTACATGTATGTAAAAAATCACAATATTTTTTTACGCACCAAATCCATTTTTTACATGTGTGTAACTAACGTTTACACTAGTGTAATCATTACACATCTTTATTATCTCACATGATTTATTTTTTAATTAGATTTAATATCAGCCACATCTTCTATACTATGTTAGCTACCCGTGTACAACACGGGTTTAAGAAATTAATTTTATAACTCCAAAACGTTTAAAATATTAATAACAAAAATTCATGATAGATAAATTTGCTTATTAAACAAAAAGGTACAAACAAACAACAATTATTAGATAAGTACAATTCTGGGTATTCTACACATGCTTGACTTTTAGCACATTTTCAGCAAGTGTATACCTATTAAAAAAATACTTATTCAAAGTTAGGAAAGTAAGTTTTAAACCCGGCTTGCTTGCGCCTTCATTCCCTGAAAGTTTAATCAAGTTATGATTGATGAATATAAAAAAATAAAAATGATGTTGAAAATTTACCTCCCCGTCCATTATAATGTCATCACATTTTGCTATGTATAACACGATAGAATTACCAAGTTGTTAATGAATTAATTTGATATAAAAATGTCATCACCTTTTGTCACGGCCCCCGACCCCTATACCCCGGGAGGGGAGCCGTGAACGTTGAGTGGTGGTATCGATGTTTATTAAAATAATTTGCAGCGGAATATTTCATCAGAACCGTAGTTAGGAAAATTAACCAGAGTTATAAAAACACCATATTTCTTATTTCATAAACTGGGATAAAAACCCATTTTTATACAAACAAAAGTTTTATAGGGATAAACCCTAATTTACAAAACACGTTTCTTTATTCTGGTGACAAGCCACTTATTTAAGCTGAAAGCCCGCAGGCATCATTCCTTTGTCTCTAACAAGTCACATGAAACATGTTTAAAAAAATTTGATCAGCAGGAAATACTGGTGAGTACATTCATTTATAAATGACACATTTTACAGTTACAGCATTAAGATGTTTTTACATTTTCCTGCTTACAAATTACCGAAAGGTACTTGTCACTCGACCGTATTTGTGACTGTGGTCATATTACTTATTGGCTAGCACTTGTCTAATAAGTAACGTGTAATAGCCCAGTAGGCAAGCCTTGTATACAAAACCCCACAATACCAGTAGTAACCATCCCGTAAGTCTACAGAGACTTAATCACTGTAATGTAGTTTAAATCCTTTGAAAACATTTAAACTATCCGTCATGAGTTTGATGGTTTTGGAAAAGCATCATGACAGTGTTGGAAAATCAATTGTCTCACACAAATGTGAGTTATGCAAGAATTCGAATGTCTCACCTTGCAATTTTATATTTAACAAGCCTTCTGATGTTAAGCACCTAGATTAAGCACAATGTAGTATATCTATATTAGTATAAACCCATAATTATAACGATAATCACGAGACATGAAACTTTACACGATGGCACAATGTCATGTCTTGGTTAGGTAGAGCTTTTGGATTCGTGTTATAAAAGTTCCTTTCGATCGGAGAGGTACCATTACAATTACTTGCTATAATACTAGCCTTATATAAGAAAATTTTAGAGAGATATCAAAAGTTTTTGAACGATTTGTGCAGTCCAACAAGCCTCCCTATTTATACTCGAAATTGAGCATCTTCGCGTATCGCGAAGTTGCAGTAGGGTTGCCGAGTCAGCCCTAGCTATGCCACGTGGCGTGACACGTGTCAGGCTACGTATCAATGTTGTGTAGCTTTCACGTCACATCTTCGCGAATCGCGAAGAAGCTTAAGCATACTTTTTCGCGTATCGCGAAGATGCAAAAACACTAAGGCGGGCTTTAAGCGGCTCGCGGCGATGCGAGCGTGCGAAGTGCGCCATCAAAGCGCCACATTGCGCCCATCGCACTTCACCCGAGCCCGTGCGCGTCGGGTGCTTCGCACCCTCCGCTAGGACTACTGGGTGTGATTTGGCACATAAGAATATTATCATGTGAACTCTCTTCCTTATAAAGAGCTTACAAGTTTTGTAATCTAGCGATGTGGGACAAGAGTTAGAAATCCTATTTATACTATGGTGGAAACCTTCCATTTTCTCCCCTCCACCAATGTGGGATGGAATTTTCCTTTACATTTTCCATTATTCCTTTTACTTCTCTTTTCTTTCTCATTTCTTTATTTCTTTCTTTGATTAGTTTATTCTTTATTATGATTTGTTACACGTTTGCTATTTATAACACTATAGAATTAGGAAGCTGTTAATGAACAAATCGTTTGCTTTGGAAACAAAATAATTATTTTGATTATTAATCAAATTTCCATAATTTGTATAATAAAACACAAAATTTGTTGTTGATATAAATAAGTTTGTAACTGAATTGAAGGATTAGATGTAATTTAGGTTGACATCTAGGTTCACATAGAAATTAAATGACACAGTCAACTTGCTAAATTAGATAGAGTCATTATAAAATCATAATTTGAATAATTTGAATTTCACACAGCAAAACGTGATTCAAATAGTTTGACAAGTTTTGTTATTTGGAAACGTTTTTAGACGACTGTAATTAGGGAGTAAAATGCGAAAACTACTATAATTAATTAATTATAATTTCTATTCATAAATGATATATTCAGTCATAGAAAAAGCCATAGAAAACCTACCAGTTAGTAAAAATTAGTAGTTATTTACAAGATTTTAATTATACAATCAAGCAAATTGTTTATCAAGAACTTAAATGTCACACCCCGAACAAAGGCGGCGGAACATGCCGGGGTGCAACGTGATTGGACAAATACACAAGACACTATTTAAAGTGACAATATTTATTCAACTCATTTTAGTTCAACAAATCAATAAACAACACATCTCATTCACACAACCAAGTTAAATACAAGTAGCAATTATATTGTTCGTTTTACTAATATCCTAATAGTCTTGGTAACGTTTTCGTCAAGTCCTCGAGTCAACAATAGTCAAACCTGTAACATTTCATAAAATAAAGTTTGTCAACACAAAGGTTGGTGAGCAATTCATAAGTTTGAGCAACAATAGTATATAGTATGAAAAGCCACAAAACTAGTATACAAAACAATAAATAAGAGCTATAAACCTGGATAAAATAGTTATCGCTAAACAAGTTAGCGACACCTAGCTATTGGCAATTAGTCTAGGATTTTATTGACAATTGCTAATAAGCTTACATTATCACCACCTAACTACAAGGGGTTGCCAAGTAGTCTAGGATTTTATAGTTATCGTTAATTGCATTACGTTAACGACACATTGCCTTTGCCAAATGGTATAGGATTTATAGTTCCACCATCCAAAAGCTGTAAACACATAGGCAAATAAGCATAGAACACCAAATCGAGCAATTATTCAAGTCAAGTATACAATCACGTTTGTGGGTTTAAGACTCAAGTAAATAAAGCATTTAGTTTGATAAGTATGAAATGTCACCCCAAAACGAAAGATGGAAAAAGGGGTATGAAAGTACTCACCTTGAAATTATAAAGTTAACGGGAAATTTAAGGATATGGTTAAGCGAGCTGACTGGTCAGAAAATAAATAAACCTGAAACTTTGAGAGAATAATATACAATTAAAAACGAGAACGTAGCCGCTGGAAACAGGTCTAACGGATGTCTAGAACTTGAGTTATGAAATAAACAATATTTAAGCGAGCTGGTACTGTTCAGAATCCGAACTGCGAGTCTGGAGTCGGGTTCTGACCACTACACTCAAGATATTATGACGAACATAAAAGTCTTCTGGTCCGAAAGCTAGTTCTAACCAGAAGATAGAGTATTCGAATTATTTCAAAATTGACTAAAATGCCCCTTAACGGGCCGGGATCGATTTGACCACCGAAAGCTCCAAATTAACAGATTTTGATTTAAGGCTTACGTTTATCATGTGAAAAATGTACATCTTTTATGTAAACAACTTTACCCAAAAGATGGTGTCGGGTGTTTAAATAAGTTATGTTCGTTATTTATATATTTACGATATATACATACATACATACATATATATATAGATTAAATTAGTTTAACGAGTCAAGCCGAGAAAACAGGTTATAACGGTGTTCGGTTTTAATACGAAAAAGTTTATTTATATTTAATATTAATTTTTATAAGTTTTATAACCCTTAAAATACTTGCAAAAAGAAATAGTCGAATAGCTCGAAACCATAACAAACGAACTCTTATTTAGGCAAATAAGATATCCACGCGACCGTCTCATTGAACTCTACTATCTGTACCTGTTTTCGTCACTGGAAAACACCTTCACCGTCGCCGGAAAACCAAACAGTCAGCAGGAAAACTGACCCGACAGCCGGAATACGAACCCTTTCTTGTTTTGCTCATAACTTGGTCATACGAACTCGAAATCAAGCAAATAATATATCCACGCGACCGCGTCGCTGAGAGTTACCGCCCTGAACCAGCGCTGTAGCCTGCAGCCACCGAAACTGTTGCCGGAAAAACGAGGGAAAGGGAATGAGAGGGTGCCGGAGGTGATGGGGTTACCGGAGAAGGAGAGGAGGAGGTTTGCGGGCTGCCGGAAAAGCCGAGAGACGAGAGATGGGAGAGTGTTGGTGGTGCGGCTGGAGGTGGTGGGTGGTCTTGCCGGAAAACGGGCCGGAGATGGCGTCGGGAGCCCGCCGGAAAACGGCAGGGGGTGGGTGGTGACGGCTGTGTTGTTGTGTGAGTGTGTGTTGGAGGTGGTGGCAGGAATAGTGGTGCTCGCCGGAGGCGGCGGCGGCCGGAGTAAAGAGAAAGAGATGGGGGTTTATGTTTAGGGTTAGGGTTTATTCTATTTATATGGATGGTGTATAAAAGTTACATTTTGGCCCCTCAAGTTCTAATAATGGTTTAATACAAGTTTAAAGGTTTTCAAAGCTTGTAACGAGTTTACGAAAATCATTTTAAACCCCTTATGTTTTTCTTAACGATTCTATAGTGTGACAAACATCGATTTATTTATGATTGAGGTATATAATAATATTATATGATAATTAAATAAGGTTCTAAAAATGTTGGATCGGTTTTATAAAATAAAATTGACAAAACGAATATATACTCGAGACTCAAATTTGACGAATGTCACAGTATCCCCAACTTTTTGGAAATTTCGTCCCGAAATTAAAATAAACTTAAAGAAAAGTAATTATTAACAAATGTTGTCTTTAGTAAGATAATTGCATGAACAAACTTTAAGCAAACGAATAACATCAAATCCTTGCATGATTTGAAAAAACGCTACAAATGAGAAACATAATAAAGACACTTATATATAGGATGTACCAGCGGCGTATCCACCATGCCCTTATCATGATTTCGCATTTTTATCGTTTTTCTGCCATCATCCTCGGGTCTGAGTTATCGCACACAAGTGTACTTACTATGGCTTCCATACGGGGATTTCGATAATTAAGTGTGCACCCATAATTATTTAGATCGTCGTATGGTCCACATGGATCGTTCCATTGTGTGGTTTAAGAGGCATATTTATATGAAATATTTAAAATGGATATGTAAATAAATTTGTTGAATTTTACCAATATTGACAAAACAGTATTAACGGTTGAAAATTTCGGGATTGACTTTTTAATAAGTAGGAAAAAGGGAATACTTAAATGAAACATTTAAAATCTTAAAGTATAACCAAAGTGAAAATAACTATTTTGGTTTAAATAAGTGAAGATGTTCGCATAAATAAAAATTCCGGGTAGGCAATTACGAGACGAGAATTGAAGTCAGATGTCCTCAGTGTGAAGGAATAAGTAAATCATTAAAATCCATGGTTTAAAGTCGGGCCACTAAATTAGTATAAGATCTGATGAGTGAAATTTTACTAATAAGAACTCTGATAGATGTAAGTGTGAAATCCAATAAGTGAAATAAGGATCCAAAGAGTGAAAAACGAGAAGACTGAAAGGTGAGTACATGAGGTCGAGGGAAACAATGTTACAATTAGTAATAGCGTGCAATTAGTTTCATATGTGGGCAAAATTGAGGTTATAAGTATTTAGGATAGGATTACTTGAAATGTAACAATATGAGGAATGCGGTGAGTTTCTTTGGGGTGACACATACGTATAACCATATAAATAAAATAGTGTTCAGTTAACAACCAAAACAATCGATGAAATGTGATAAAACGTGAATACGACCACTATTGTGAAACCATTTATATAATCGTCATTATAATATCGGTTTCTAATAGCGCCAAAACTTGTAGACAGCCACACATAGGCTGTTAATAGATTAGATGAAATGTTATAGATTAGTGTATAGAATCATGTTTACATAAATGCTCAAACATGAACAAGATAGTTATGAAAGTATCATTCAAAAGATAAACGGAAGTATCACACAAATGGGTATTGAATAGTTGAATTTGGTCATGAATAATCAAGACACAAAAATGAAATCTCATGTGCATAATATTGTCATCGAAACATCTCATCAAATGAAAGTAAAATCGCAAAAATTATGAAACTCGAATTTAATGTCGAAATATGTAAATCGCGTAGAGTATAATAGACTAAAATTGAAAACGAGGTCTTAAGTAAGGCCGTTTTATTGTTTCTAAGAAATTTACAAATAACAAGGCATCGCAGTAGCGCGTAGCTAGAGAAACATTTAAATCATTACCAAATATGAATCTTGTAAGCCAATTTGTTAAGGGAATGTGCATACATAAAGCGGTTGTGATGAAAAGTATTTATAAAATAATGCTTGCGATAATAAGATGTAATAGTTTGTGTAAATCGTTATTGAACAAAAACTTGTGTAACAATATAAAATATTTATAAGCGCGTCCCAAAAGATTTGCAAAGTCATGGTCATTGAGTTTATGCAAGATGGTGAAAAGTTGTAATTTACTATTGAATAAATCTCGAATTCGACATTCAAAATGAAACCTCATATTTATAAAGTTATTAAGAGATTTATCACTTTAGGTGACAATATTTAAAACCTTGAAAACACGCAATTAGCCGTTTAATATTTTATTTGAAGACAATTCCTCATAATAGAATTTTTGTTGCCATGACAATCTTAGATTTTTGGAAAGATGTTTTATAAGCTTTGGAAAAATTGTAAAATCGTTAGTCTTGAAAGAGCTTATAATCTATATGTGATTATTTGAACACATGAGGTTGTCATAAATACACTAGTTGTTTATACATACATAATTTTTTTTTGGGAAAATGAAGTCTGCGTGTGTATGGAGAGGTTTCAGGCTTCGAATGATGAATGGTTTGGAAATTTGGTGTAGAGAATGTGTTTCCGGTTGGCTTGCGTAATTGGGTTTTCTTGAGTTGAATCGATGGGGTTTGTTGAGTATAGGTCTTTTGAGTGGGTTAGGTTTAGATGACTCGTGTGGGTAGCGGTTGGGCTATTTAGGTGCGGTTTTGCTGATTTGAGCTCGGGTTAAGTTGATGGGTTTGATAATTTGATCTTGGCTTAGTTTGGGTTGCTATTTTGATATCAAACTCTATGGTTGGATGAAAGCGGTGTGGCGATATGGTTTTGGTGAATTGACATAGCATGAGTCGAAGAATTTGAGTCATAGTGGGGTAAGCTTTGTTGTATAATTCTTGGGTGTGTTTGTCGGTGTCTGCAAAGTATTTGGATAGTGAATGAGATAGGTTCTTATGGCGAAAGAGTGTCGGTATTTAGGGCTTGTTATTGGGTTGATTTTGTACATCTTGGATTTACATGGGGTTTGGGTAGGCGAGGATATAACGTCGAGGTGTTAGGTTTCATTCATATTGAGGAAAGATTTGAGTGCTCGGGAAACTTTGAAGTGGAAGGATAGTTTGATTGAAGGCAGTAGTTTGGGGTGGAATACGGGTGTTTGGGAACTTGTGGTTGTGTTTAGGGAGTTTTGACTAGTAATAGGTATTAAATTGGAAATATCATAATCTATAACAAGGTTTAAATATCCATGAAAATTATGTTAATTAAGATTACAAGTTATTATGTATAAGATATAATATTGAGATTTAAACTCGTGAAACACAAGTTTTATTGCTAAAAGTTTTCCACCAAAATGAGGGTTGTTACAATACTTCGGGTCGGCTTAAGTTGTAAAGTAATTTATGAGAAAATTTTGGAAGTAAACCAACCGTGTAACGTAAGTCGTTTTTGAAATGCTTAAAATTTAAGTAGTGGGAGATATCATGGAAATACTAAGGTGATATGATTTGCATTTTAAGGTTTATTGTAAAAATAAAACCGATTGTCATGGGGAGTAAAAATTTTTATAACGATTAAAATACAACCTTTTTTTTTTGCTTATGAGGAAATTAAAATAGGTAGATTAAATGTCATAATTGACTAGGAGGTACCCGTATGAATGATGAATGGAAATTTTCTTGCTAAGTTCGTTATCAAATACCGTGTAATGAAAATATAATGGTAAGTTAAAATGACCATCGTTGTAACTCGAGAAAATCCCAAGTAAACGATTTGTAAACTTGAACAACAATTTATTTCAGAAGGTAAAGTTATCAGACACTTATTTTGAAAATGTTTTCATGGCTGTAACCACTTATGCACCCGAACTCGTTTAAAAGATTACTAAAATGCCCCTAAGTGAAAGCCCGTACTTTCAGCCAATTTGCAGCAGCCATAAAATTTTTATAAAAGATCCAAATAATTTAAACCTTAAGTACATGACGAAGGTTGTCGAAAGACGAATTCGTTGATATATAGAACGTCGAAAAAACTCATTCGTTTGGACCTCCATACAGCCATTTTCGTAACAGTGCGCAGACCTGCGCAGCTGTAAATATTTACGTTTTTCTCATATTTCGGAGGTCCAAATCAAAAACTTTTCTACACGAAAGTTGATCACAACACACTAATTTAATAAACTGGAGATTTTCGGAATTTTTCAGCAACAAATGATATTTTTAACGATCGCGAACTTATTGGGGCAGAATTGAAAGTTTAACCAAATCGAGCCTCAAAGTTTATACAATAGGGGATTTACTTGAAAATTTGAGGTAAAATTTATCGTAAGACCTTTTTAATATGAAATAAGAATTTAGTTTATAAATAATCTAAATAAGATAGATGGCATATTAAAAATCATTATGAGTAGAGCAAACCATATATATACATGTATTTTTTAACTTATATCGAAGAGATCATAATGAACGAAATTTGTAATAAAAATCATTGTGAAATCAAAATGAGAAAATTGGTGTAAAACTTTACCATACAAAATCAAGATATAAAAGAATTGTTCACGGTAAAAATAACATATATAAATGAGGTCTTATGATAAGAACTTATAACAAAATACGGAAAATAGTTTAAATTCTTGAAATGTAATAATAACGTTTTAAGATTTAAAGGCGGAAAAATACTGCATGAACCACCATGACTTGATATTCCGACACAAAAAAAAAACCCTTTTTCAAAAAAAATAATACTATGTTGGAGTCTAAACATGTGTCCGAATCACCGTGACTTTTGCATGTTTTCGACTCAAATAAAAATGATAACACAATAAATCGAGATACAACGTCATGTCAAAACGCTAGAACACGAAATCACCGTAATTCTATTGTCTTGACACCGAAAAATTTGGATGGCGACCGGAACGCTCACATTCGACAACTTAAAGTGGTCATCTCATATGAGACAATCTTTAAGGAGATTTGAAACAACGGGATCCAAGTTAAGCTCGTGATCCATAAAACACAATAAAAGCTAATGTTTTCGCGGTAAGATAAGGATATCTTACGTTGTTATGAAAATGCATGTATGTGTAAATGTAAAATCTAAACAAAAACAAGGTAAGGATACCTTAGATTATTATGAAAATACAAGTGTATATATATATATATATAAATTTTATCAAAGGTAAGGATACCTTAGTATGTTTCGAGTATTTGTGTATATATACAATTTGATGAAATAAATAAGTATATAAATAAACAAGTGCATTGAACAATTAAGTAGGGTAAACATGTATAGGCAAACACGTATAAGGACCCTAAAGTAAAGACTATACTAGGTCGTTACGTCTAACCACCTATCTTATAGTATTGTGGCCCTGATACCAATCTGTCACACCCCGAACAAAGGCGGCGGAACATGCCGGGGTGCAACGTGATTGGACAAATACACAAGACACTATTTAAAGTGACAATATTTATTCAACTCATTTTAGTTCAACAAATCAATAAACAACACATCTCATTCACACAACCAAGTTAAATACAAGTAGCAAATATATTGTTCGTTTTACTAATATCCTAATAGTCTTGGTAACGTTTTCGTCAAGTCCTCGAGTCAACAATAGTTAAACCTGTAACATTTCATAAAATAAAGTTTGTCAACACAAAGGTTGGTGAGCAATTCATAAGTTTGAGCAACAATAGTATATAGTATGAAAAGCCACAAAACTAGTATACAAAACAATAAATAAGAGCTATAAACCTGGATAAAATAGTTAGCGACACCTAGCTATTGGCAATTAGTCTAGGATTTTATTGACAATTGCTAATAAGCTTACATTATCACCACCTAACTACAAGGGGTTGCCAAGTAGTCTAGGATTTTATAGTTATCGTTAATTGCATTACGTTAACGACACATTGCCTTTGCCAAATGGTATAGGATTTATAGTTCCACCATCCAAAAGCTGTAAACACATAGGCAAATAAGCATAGAACACCAAATCGAGCAATTATTCAAGTCAAGTATACAATCACGTTTGTGGGTTTAAGACTCAAGTAAATAAAGCATTTAGTTTGATAAGTATGAAATGTCACCCCAAAACGAAAGATGGAAAAAGGGGTATGAAAGTACTCACCTTGAAATTATAAAGTTAACGGGAAATTTAAGGATATGGTTAAGCGAGCTGACTGGTCAGAAAATAAATAAACCTGAAACTTTGAGGGAATAATATACAATTAAAAACGAGAACGTAGCCGCTGGAAACAGGTCTAACGGATGTCTAGAACTTGAGTTATGAAATAAACAATATTTAAGCGAGCTGGTACTGTTCAGAATCCGAACTGCGAGTCTGGAGTCGGGTTCTGACCACTACACTCAAGATATTATGACGAACATAAAAGTCTTCTGGTCCGAAAGCTAGTTCTAACCAGAAGATAGAGTATTCGAATTATTTCAAAATTGACTAAAATGCCCCTTAACGGGCCGGGATCGATTTGACCACCGAAAGCTCCAAATTAACAGATTTTGATTTAAGGCTTACGTTTATCATGTGAAAAATGTACATCTTTTATGTAAACAACTTTACCCAAAAGATGGTGTCGGGTGTTTAAATAAGTTATGTTCGTTATTTATATATTTACGATATATACATACATACATACATATATATATAGATTAAATTAGTTTAACGAGTCAAGCCGAGAAAACAGGTTATAACGGTGTTCGGTTTTAATACGAAAAAGTTCATTTATATTTAATATTAATTTTTATAAGTTTTATAACCTTTAAAATACTTACAAAAAGAAATAGTCGAATAGCTCGAAACCATAACAAACGAACTCTTATTTAGGCAAATAAGATATCCACGCGACCGTCTCAATGAACTCTACTATCTGTACCTGTTTTCGTCACTGGAAAACACCTTCACCGTCGCCGGAAAACCAAACAGTCAGCAGGAAAACTGACCCGACAGCCGGAATACGAACCCTTTCTTGTTTTGCTCATAACTTGGTCATACGAACTCGAAATCAAGCAAATAATATATCCACGCGACCGCGTCGCTGAGAGTTACCGCCCTGAACCAGCGCTGTAGCCTGCAGCCACCGAAACTGTTGCCGGAAAAACGAGGGAAAGGGAATGAGAGGGTGCCGGAGGTGATGGGGTTACCGGAGAAGGAGAGGAGGAGGTTTGCGGGCTGCCGGAAAAGCCGAGAGACGAGAGATGGGAGAGTGTTGGTGGTGCGGCTGGAGGTGGTGGGTGGTCTTGCCGGAAAACGGGCCGGAGATGGCGTCGGGAGCCCGCCGGAAAACGGCAGGGGGTGGGTGGTGACGGCTGTGTTGTTGTGTGAGTGTGTGTTGGAGGTGGTGGCCGGAATATTGGTGCTCGCCGGAGGCGGCGGCGGCCGGAGTAAAGAGAAAGAGATGGGGGTTTATGTTTAGGGTTAGGGTTTATTCTATTTATATGGATGGTGTATAAAAGTTACATTTTGGCCCCTCAAGTTCTAATAATGGTTTAATACAAGTTTAAAGGTTTTCAAAGCTTGTAACGAGTTTACGAAAATCATTTTATACCCCTTATGTTTTTCTTAACGATTCTATAGTGTGACAAACATCGATTTATTTATGATCGAGGTATATAATAATATTATATGATAATTAAATAAGGTTCTAAAAATGTTGGATCGGTTTTATAAAATAAAATTTACAAAACGAATATATACTCGAGACTCAAATTTGACGAATGTCACATTTAATGAGTCAAAATGGGTTAGGTCAACCTTGAAACACATTTTTGTACCTTATAAGAAGTGATACCAAGTTATTTATAGTAAACGTTACATAAGATATGATTTATTTATTTCAAAATCACTTAATCATCATCTTGACTATTATTTTAAAACGAAAAAACCATTTTATTAAATTTTCGAAAAAGAACATCGAATAGATATCATATGTCATATAAACACAAAATGGTACAAAAATCATATATAAAATTAAAAAAAAGAACATTTTATTTAAAATTACAAAACAAACATCAAATAATTATGCAAGTGTTTACGCTTAAGTATAACAGAAAATATTTGCAGTGAAAGGGTTTGAGGAGCCTAAAAAAAGATTAGGTCAAAAGAAAAGAAGATATATAGGTCTGCGGACAAAAAAAAGTTTGTAAATATAATTTCATTTTTGTTACACAGTCAAGATCATGGCGGTGCTATGGTTTTTTCATAACTATTTTTATGACTATAATTTCATATAAAAAAAAAATACTAGTATAGATACATATCTGTAAGCACGGTAATCAAAATTAGCTAAACATGTATAAGATAGATTACATTATAATATAAATTCAATTAAAAATTCAGAAAGATTACGAATTTATTATATATGATACCTTAGACACAAGAAAAATGATGAATGGGCAGGTGATGATTCAACTTCATTTCCTATAATTAAATATTGATTTACAGTTTCTCGAAGAAACATTACCCAAACTCTAGAAAAATGATTTAGGGTTTCTGATATGATACGAGAGAAATCGATGAAAACCATTAGTTCTAATCGCCAGTGATTTTGAAGATGAAATTCGAAGTATTGCCACCAGTGATTTTGGAATTTGGGATTGATTTGACAGACCAATGAGAGGAGAGATTGGAATGTTAAGCATTATGAAAGAAACAAGAAATAGGGTTTCTGGAAAATCACCTATGTGTTTGTTCGGGTTATAAGTAGTTAATTGGGTCGGGTAAGGATATGAACCGGGTTTGTAAAAGGAATGTGGCGGGAGGCGGGAAATTGAAATGATTGATGGGCTAAAAAGAGGACACGTGGCATAAGAAAACATTTATTTATTAATTAGTATATATATAGATTATACTTATTTAAATGATTGTGTGACTCATATTAAGTTCTTAAAGTTATTACAACTTATTAGTTCTCAAAATACCCTTTTCTGTATATACATATATATTACACACACATAACATATTAAAATTATAATACATTGAAAGTTTAAACTGGCAACATTCTCGCCGCCCCTTTATCGTCGGAAGGAGGGGGCGGTGTTCCTTCAAACATATTTCTTAGGGGCATTTACATATTGTCAATTAAGAAATTATATATATATTTTTCTTTTTTGAATAAATATAATTTATTTGTTACAAGATACATTTTAAACATTTTAAATAGAGGTAAATGGGTAATATGATATGAAAATTGAGAAATATATAATTGTTTGTTTTGGTTAGGGATACATGTAATTAATAAGGTTAGTAAAAGAATATATGTAAAATCCCCTCAAAAATTCAACCAAAATCGTCTCATTTGCAGCCCCACTACACAACCTAAAAGGGTGTTAGTTCCGTATATATATTACTATATTTTATCCCCCGTATTACGGGGTTTGTTTTATATTATTCGTTTTTAATATTTATATATGTATATTTGGATTTTAATTTTATTTATTATGAGAAAGTTAATAATTAATATACTTGAGGTTTGATAATAAAATGATTTCACAAATAAATGATATGTTATAATCCGGTTTAAAAGCTATTTGTTTGGTGATACCCATTACCCGTTTATTTTCTTTATTATAAAATTGTTATTTAATTATAAATAATAACTTTTTTTTAAATAAAATAGGATATTAATTTTGGTATATCCCTATTTTATAGGATTTTCATATCAAATATTTTATGAGATTAAATTTTAATATAATGATATGTTATAACCCATTTAAGAGCTATCTGTGTTTGGTGAGACCTATACATGTGAATTCGGGTTCAATGCGTGAGAAACCTTTATGTACAAATAAAGCAATTTGATTGCTTGAGAGAATGATTTTTTTTACATTTTTAGTTTTTTAATATTTATTTTTTTATTTTAATTTTTTGTTATTGTAAGAAAGTTAATAATATACTTTGGGTTTGATGATGAAAGAGTTTTATAAATAAATGATATGTTATAACTCGTTTAAAAGCTACCTGGATTTTGTGACCCATGACCCGCTTATGTTTTTTACTATAAAATTTTTTATTAATTATAAATAATATTTTTTTAATTAGATATTAAATTTTAGTATATCTCTGTTTTATAGGATTTTCAAATCAAACAATTGGTAAGATTAATTTTTAATTTAATGAGATGTTATAACCCGTTTAAGAGCTATCTGATTTTGGTAAGACCCATACTCATGAATTTGGGTTAAATCAATGAGAGACCTCTATTTAAAAATCAAACAATCTGTTGGCTTCCATAAA
This sequence comes from Bidens hawaiensis, assembly GCF_021521415.1. Classification (NCBI taxonomy): domain Eukaryota; kingdom Viridiplantae; phylum Streptophyta; class Magnoliopsida; order Asterales; family Asteraceae; genus Bidens; species Bidens hawaiensis. Next base: position 92,589 of record NW_027505336.1, on the reverse strand, counting down.
AGGAGGGAGCGACCACATCACAACACGTAGAATTTAAGGTTTTCGTTTATATATATATTATTATTATTATAGATTATAGGTAGATAGATGTAGATTTTTGCTAACCGACGTGTTATTACTGTTGAGACTAGTCCGTCCCGCGTGGCGAAAGCGACAAGGCCATGTCTCGTTTTCCGATCTCTCGATTTTCGCTACTCACTCAGATTCCCCACCAAAAACCTCTCTTCATTCAATATTCAATATTCAATAAAAGACGCTACTTTTTGTTTGTTTCTTTCTTTCGTCAACCACCACCTCCTCTGCCACCCCCCTCAACCTTTTACAGTTTTCACCATCTCCTTTCTCTTCCCGCTATATTTATATTTATATTTGAAGAGGTAGGTCCCAGCAGAGCCCAGTTGGACCCGCAAGACTCACCTTGAACAGGGACGTCTGCGCAAGGACCAACTGTTCCAGCAGGACCCACCATGCTCAAAGAACCTTACGCGCAGTACGCCAGCTGTACCCGCAGGGAAAGCCTCCCAATGGTGAAGTACCCCGCCTGTTCCCGCAGCTGCGGATACAAGCCATCAGGGAAGGCTACCCGCACTAACAGCAAGGCTACACGCACAAGGCATTAGCTACTTCAGTAGTCACATGAAGGAATGAGCAAGGCGGGAATACTCCCGCCCAAGTGAGCCAGTCCGTATGCTTCTGGAAGGTCTTTCGTACTATACCTACTAAGGTATGGGCGGAACAGACAAATTGACCAAAGCAGCCCATGAACCAATCACAGGGTGACAGCTCACCGACAACAATACGAGGAGGAGCACCCTCTAGTACTGTTTGTCACTATTAGCCGCTGCCTACTCACCAACCCTTACGAGGGGACGTGCGCAGCCTACAGTTGGTGGAACAGTGCGTAGCCGGCAGTAAAGGAACAGTATACAGCCGACCTTTACTGTTGGCCGTAGCCTACCCACCAACCAGCATGGTCTGTGCGTAGTCCACTGTTGGTAGAACAGGATTACTATTCAGCCGGCTGTACCTTCTAGGAAACCTATCTTCGGCTATAAATACTCCAACACCTTGGAATGGTAAGGACATCATCTGATATCTCAATCTTATCTAGCAATCTCTTAATATACACTTATATTCAAGAGCAATCTAGTCTGATTCTCACGCCGGAGGGTGGTCACAAGGAGGAACCCCCCCTTCTCAGTGACGAGCTTACGGTGTCTGTTTTGCAGGTCTCCAGAAGAACAACCTTCTCTGCTGGACCTCAACCTCGTGGGAAACATTACTTAACCCCCAGATTATCTATAATCTGTCCGTGGGTTCACTTAGTGTTTCTTCATTGGCGCCATCCGTGCATAAAAGCTAGAACTAATTTAGTTTTTTTCAAAATTTCTGAAGAAATGGTTAACGTTACTCCGGTCCAAAGGCCAGTAACCGACCAAGAAACCCCGGTAACCACAACCCCAGCAACTGGAGGGAACACCGGCGGTTATACAATCCTTACGAACACTACCCCGACTACCCAAGCCGGGGCAAGTGAAGTAAATATTCCACTAGGGTTCACCGATGCCCAGTTGGAAAAACGAACAAGGGTCCCTCGCCAAACACTAGATCAAGTGAAGGCTTGGGCCGAAGAACGTCAAAGAGAGTTCCAAGCTGAATTGGACGAACGCTTGCGTTCAGTTCAACAGGCTGACGAATTCGGCAGCACTCGCCAACACCTCAATATGAACAGCGAGGGCGAGTACTCAGACGACGAGAGGGAGGAGTCCGATACCGACGCAAACCCTCGCCATAAGGCGAAAGGGAAGCGTAAGGAAACGGACTCCCAGCCGAAAAGGAATTTTGGGGAAGCTTTTAAACCAACAAATGCGGAGAGAAACCCGCGTGACTTCTCCAAAACCTTTAGGCCAACTGCTACAAATGCAGGAAAGTCAAAGTTCGCAAGGGACATTGCGGAAGCAATCGCCCCGAGAAGTGCCAAACAAATGTCCAACATTGGCACTTATGATGGTCTATCCGACCCAGACGACCATTTGAACAGGTTCATTGCGGGGGCTACCGTCAGTAACTGGACGGAACCCACGTGGTGTTACATGTTCCAGATGACTCTGGTCGGAGCGGCTAGGGCATGGTTTGATCGTTTACCGGTCCACCACATATATGACTGGGCGGACTTTCAGAACAAGTTCAGCCAGCACTTCAGCCAACAGAGGAAGTACACTGAAGAACAGTGGACGATCCTCAACTGCGTGAGAGAGGAGGATGAATCTTTACTAGACTTCATCACCCGCTTCAACTCCAAAAAGCTAAGTCTCGGCAACATAAGTGAAGATCTGGTTCGCGCCGCTTTCATCCAAGGCGCCGAATACCCAGAGCTTATCCGCACATTGACGGGTAAGGATGGCATGCCATCAACATGGGATGCCATCATGACGGCGGCAAAGCGCTTTGCCGAGACGGAAAAGCAACTGGGAAGGGATCTTCCCCAGAGCACACACCTCTACACGCAGAGGACAAGAGAGAACAATGTTCGGATCGCCCGGCAGAACAAAAAGAGGAAGCTTGGTATCTGGCAGTCAAGGGTAAACTTTGACACCTCATCCAGCTCTCACCCTCTTGTTGGCGGAAGAAACTATACACACCCTTCAAGCCAAAAGCACCGGTGGACGCCACTCACCAAAAGCGTCACGGAGATATTTGCCACTGAAAAGCTACCGTGGCCAAAAGCTCCAGTGATCCGGCACCGACCTAATGCGGATCAGAGCAAATCCTGTGACTTCCACGGGACAAAAGGTCATGCTACGGAAGAGTGCACATCCTTGAAGGATATTGTTGAAGCATTCGTCAAGGATGGAAGACTGGCACACCTGGTGGCATCAATCAAGAAGGGAGGACGGAACGACAACCGGTACCGAGGCAACAGACGAAAGCCCGTTGACATCAGCATCAACATGGTTCATGGTAACGTCAGAGGAAGAAAAAGGCGAACGCCAGAACCATGTGCGTGGAAGGAAGCTGAGGTGCGCTTCCCACGAGTGCCAGGATGACCCAGCAAAGAAGGTCCTATCGTCATTAAAAGCCAGCTGGGGCACTACATCACCTCCCGCACTCTTGCTGACAACGGCGCCTCGTCAACGGTGATGTACAGGCAGTTCTTCGACAAGCTAGATGACGAAGACAAGGAACGCCTGGAAACGATCTGCGCTTCAATGGAAGGGTTTGATGGCAGCACAAACACCCCCCTGGGTATCCTATCTTTCCCCGTCACTCTTACGGATGGGAAACACTCCCGCACAGAAGAGGTGGACTTCGTCGTGATGAGGAAGCCACACCACACATACGACATTCTCTTCGGGAGAGACGGGATGGCAAGATTCAACGCCGTGGTATCCTCAGTCCACGGCATGATGGGATGGCCAACAGCTGAGGGTGTAGCGATGATCACCGGCATTCCCCAGGTATGCATCGCATCTGTCTCATCTAAACCCAAACCAAAGATGGCTAAACCGACCATCACCGAACCAGAAAAATGGGCCCTCAATGGCAAGTACCCAGACCAGGCCGTCACCATTGGCCCGACGATTGTTGATCCCACACGCACCTTACTCAAGCGCCTATTACAAAAAAACGCTGACATCTTCGCGTGGACACCAGCTGACATGACTGGTGTGCCCCGAAGTAAGGCAGAGCATAAGCTCAAATGCGATCCGGCTGTTACGCCGATCGTACAGAAGCGCAGAGTAATGGGGCCAGAACAAACTAACGCGTGTAGAACCCAAGTCAAGGAACTCCTTGACGCATGCATCGTACGCGTTAGTAGATATCAAACTTGGGTTGCAAATCCCGTTATGGTACCGAAGAATAACAAACAATGGCGCATGTGCATAGATTTCAAGGACTTGAACAAAGCATGCCCCAAAGATTGTTATCCGTTACCCGAAATTGATCTTAAGGTGGACTCGCTGGCACCGTTCCGCCTTAAATGCTTCCTGGATGCGTATAAGGGGTACCATCAAATACACATGGCCGTTGATGATCAGGACAAAACCGCTTTTCGGACGCCCGATGGCACATTTTGTTATCAAATGATGCCATTCGGACTTAAGAATGCCGGGTCCACATACCAACGCCTGATGGACAACCAGTTTCATGCCCAAATTGGGAGGAACTTGGAAGTCTACATGGATGACTTGGTCATCAAAAGCCCTGACCCAGAAGTGATGTTGAAAGACATCGAGGAAACTTTCAACACGCTCAGGAAGATAAACATGAAGCTCAACCCGAGCAAATGTGCCTTTGGAATGGAAGAAGGGAAGTTCTTAGGGGTCATCGTCACTAAAGATGGCTTCAGAGCGAACCCTGAAAAGGTCGAAGCCATTATCAAAATGGAATCACCTACTACCATCAAACAGGCTCAGACACTGAATGGACGACTGGTGGCACTTAATCGCTTTTTGGCAAACCACGCGGATAAGTCGTTTCCCTTCGTGTCAACGTTGAGAAACTGTTTAAAGAAAACGCACTTCCGCTGGACACCAGAAGCGGAAGCAGCTTTTCAGGAGATTCGGTCACGCTTGATCGAACTCCCAACACTCACAGCACCAGAAGCGGGAGAGGAATTAATCCTATACCTTTCCGCAACAGATAGAGCAACCAGGGCAGTCCTGCTAGTAGAGCGGAAAAGCATCCAGATGCCAATTTATTACGTCAGCCGTGTCCTAACAGGCGTAGAAACCCGGTACTCTACCCTCGAAAAATTAGTCTTAGCACTTATACACGCTTCACGAAGGTTAAGACGATATTTCCAGGGTCACCCAATCACCATTCTCACCAACTTCAAACTTGCAAACGTTCTAGGCAAACCCGAGTTATCGGGACGCCTAGCCAAATGGGCAATTGAGTTGGGAGAATACGCGATAAAGTATAAACCAAGACTAGCCATAAAAGGCCAGGTTCTGGCCGACTTTATTGCAGAAGTGCCTGCATCGCGGGAAAAAGAGTGCCAAAAAGAGGTTCAACCCTCTCCAGCACAAGACATCAATGATGTCTGGCAACTCTACACTGATGGAGCAGCCAGTAACGAGGGTTCAGGCGCAGGGCTGAAACTAACCAACCCAGCGGGCCAAGAATACACTTACGCTATTCGACTGGATTTTCCAAGTACGAATAACGAAGCCGAATATGAGGCATTCTTGGCTGGGTTGAGAATTGCGCGTAAGATGGGGGTGAAAAACTTGGAAGCCCACGTGGATTCCATGTTGATAGCCAATCAAATCAACGGGACGTACACGGCCGTAAACGACACAATGGCCCTGTACCTCGCACAAGCAAAATCCCTTATGCGCGATTTCAATAACTGCAAAGTCATACACGTCAAGCGAAGTGAAAACAAATCTGCGGATGCGTTAAGCAAGCTTGCATCGTTAGCCTTCACCCACTTAGGAAAGGATATCCGCATTGAACTCCTCGAGACACCTTCGGTCCCGCACAAGGAAATTTGTGTCATCCAAACCGGCACGGAAACGTGGATGACACCAATAATAAAATACCTTGCGGCAGGTACACTCCCAGAATCCAAAACACAGGCAAGAAAACTACGCTGTAAAGCACTGAATTATCAACTCATCGATGACATCCTTTACAGACGTAACTTTCTTGGCCCACTCTTAAGATGCGTGGACAACCAAGATGCTGACTACCTCCTAAGGGAAGTACACGAAGGCATCTGTGGAGTACACGCAGGTCCCCGCGCTGTTGTAGCTAAGCTAAACAACGCGGGATACTTTTGGCCGGGGATGCATACGGATGCACTGGCATACATCAGAAAATGCAGGTCGTGCCAGCTTTACGCACCAAACACGCACCGCCCGAAGAATGAACTTGTTCCAGTCACTTCTTCATGGCCATTTCAGAAGTGGGCCATCGATGTGACAGGCCCATTTCCTACAGCAGCAGGAAATGTTCAGTTCCTTGTGGTAGCCATCGACTACTTCACCAAGTGGATAGAAGCAAAACCTTTAGCCCAAACAACCGCAAAACATATCAAAAAATTTATTTGGGAATTTATTATTTGTCGTTTTGGACTTCCACAGAATTTGGTGAGCGATAACGGCACCAACTTTGCTGACAAGAAGCTACAACAGTGGCTGAAAGAACTTCAAATCACCCACACCTTTACCTCAGTGGCACACCCGCAATGTAATGGTGAGGTGGAAAGAGCAAACAAGAGCATCGTCGAAGGCATCAAGAAAAGACTTTTGAAACACAGATCCGGCTGGGTGGACGAGCTTCCGCACGTCCTTTGGGCAAACAGGACGCTGAAGAAGGCCAGTACGGGAGAAACCCCCTTCAGCCTCACTTATGGCACGGAAGCCATGGTCCCGGTCGAAATCGGTTTACCCTCACCAAGGATCTTGATTCAGCCAGAAGACAATGATGCGGAAAGACGGTTGGATCTTATGCTGACCGAGGAACGCAGAGACTTAGCCGCAGTGCGTGAAGAGAACTACAAGCGACAAATGCAAAAGTACTACAACACGCGGGTAAAACTCTGCAACTTCAGTATAGGAGACTACATACTGCGTAACAACGAGGCTTCAAACCAAGAACGCCCAGGAAAGCTGGCCCCGGTCTGGGAAGGGCCATACATTATCAAAGAAGTCCTGGGAAAAGGCGCATACCGGCTTGAAAGGCTCGATGGCACTCCCATCCCAAGAACATGGAATGGAGCTCAATTACGCAAATGTTATATGTAGATCAATTCCAAACTTGTAAAGAAAAGGCCTAGAGCCACTTCTAATGGAAATGATTCTCCTTTCACAATGTGTTAACTTTACCTTTATACTTATGAACTTCCCACGCTGGTGCCGGTATTCACCGCATAAATGGGGGAAGAAGTAAGTCGTTACGTGTGGAAGGCGGCAAAACCCGCATAAACACAACGCTAAAAATAAGGAAAACCTACACGCAGGTCAGATGTAAGTAAAGTTTAGCCATCCTTGTAAGTGCAAGTGACGGTCTTACCCGCACAATCACAAACAAGGAAGCAAAACTTCAACCTATCATCTACCACGTTCAAAGGTTAACTTATTTTTATCATAAGTTAACCTACACGCAGGTCAGATGTAAGTAAAGTTTAGCCATCCTTGTAAGTGCAAGTGACGGTCTTACCCGCACAATCACAAACAATGAAGCAAAACTTCAACCTATCATCTACCACGTTCAAAGGTTAACTTATTTTTATCATAAGGAAAACCTACACGCAGGTCAGATGTAAGTAAAGTTTAGCCATCCTTGTAAGTGCAAGTGACGGTCTTACCCGCACAATCACAAACAAGGAAGCAAAACTTCAACCTATCATCTACCACGTTCAAAGGTTAACTTATTCTAAAACACTTGGAAAATTGCTAATTTAAACTAAAGTATGCAAGTCATATAAAGCAAGGAATCCAATGAAAGAAGCGGTCTTAGCCGCACAAAGATTTATATTTCATAAATGTTCGTTACAAGAATGGCCGGGTAACTACCCGCCTACAAGAAAGAATCTATACAAACTAAATCTATCCTAGCAGCGGGAAGGGATCTTCAGGATCAGGCTTCAGGGCCACTTCCACTTGGACCAGCGCCGTCATCAGCAGCAGCAACTTCATTCACCTTCTCCACCACCGGATGCGGGAAGGCAGCATACTGGTTCACTGCTTGGTCGTAAATAGCTTCAGTATCCACATTATACAAAGGGAAGTTGGAAGGCGGGACGCCTTTCTCAACGAACCCTAGACCAAGCAGGAAGCCGGCCCGTTCCCCATCCTCATGAGAAGCGTTGAGGGCTGCGCTCATAGCATCGTCGTAAGATGTCTCTGAGAAGACCCGATGCACAACCTACAAAGGAAAATATACAAGTGTCAACACCCTTTATATTTACAAAGAAAAGCGCAAAGACATGAAAACTTACCTGAGACAACGCTTCTCGAAGAAGCCATTCCTTGGTAACCAGAGCTTCTTGGAGGGCAGCTTGAGCTTCGTTACGGGCGCGTTCGGCTTCACTCTTTTTAAGGTTGGCGAGCAACACTTCTTTAGCCGCATCCTCTTCGACGCCCTTTAGCTTCCGCTCAGTATGGTCAAGCACCCTTTTGGACCCACAACCCTTTTCAAAAACCCTAGCTAAGTCCAAAAGTTCACCTCACTTATTAATAATTCGTGAGAAGAACATTGGACTGGGGGGACTTGAAGAGGTAGGTCCCAGCAGAGCCCAGTTGGACCCGCAAGACTCACCTTGAACAGGGACGTCTGCGCAAGGACCAACTGTTCCAGCAGGACACACCATGCTCAAAGAACCTTACGCGCAGTACGCCAGCTGTACCCGCAGGGAAAGCCTCCCAATGGTGAAGTACCCCGCCTGTTCCCGCAGCTGCGGATACAAGCCATCAGGGAAGGCTACCCGCACTAACAGCAAGGCTACACGCACAAGGCATTAGCTACTTCAGTAGTCACATGAAGGAATGAGCAAGGCGGGAATACTCCCGCCCAAGTGAGCCAGTCCGTATGCTTCTGGAAGGTCTTTCGTACTATACCTACTAAGGTATGGGCGGAACAGACAAATTGACCAAAGCAGCCCATGAACCAATCACAGGGTGACAGCTCACCGACAACAATACGAGGAGGAGCACCCTCTAGTACTGTTTGTCACTATTAGCCGCTGCCTACTCACCAACCCTTACGAGGGGACGTGCGCAGCCTACAGTTGGTGGAACAATGCGTAGCCGGCAGTAAAGGAACAGTATACAGCCGACCTTTACTGTTGGCCGTAGCCTACCCACCAACCAGCATGGCCTGTGCGTAGTCCACTGTTGGTAGAACAGGATTACTATTCAGCCGGCTGTACCTTCTAGGAAACCTATCTTCGGCTATAAATACTCCAACACCTTGGAATGGTAAGGACATCATCTGATATCTCAATCTTATCTAGCAATCTCTTAATATACACTTATATTCAAGAGCAATCTAGTCTGATTCTCACGCCGGAGGGTGGTCACAAGGAGGAACCCCCCCCCCCTTCTCAGTGACGAGCTTACGGTGTCTGTTTTGCAGGTCTCCAGAAGAACAACCTTCTCTGCTGGACCTCAACCTCGTGGGAAACATTACTTAACCCCCAGATTATCTATAATCTGTCCGTGGGTTCACTTAGTGTTTCTTCAATATTACTTTCCCTCCTTCCTTCCCTCCCTGAACAAGAGGTTCTTTTTCGAATCATAATCCCCCTTTTTGTTTTCCGATCTCAAATGAGGTTGCTTACCTTTTCTTTTTTGAAAGACAAATCTCCATTTTGTAATCACTCCCATTCTTTCTTATTATACTACTAGCTTTGTCTTATATTATTCCTATGTCTTTTAGGATTTTTATTTTATTTATCTAGCATAACATCGAGTCAACCAATAATCCAATATTTCCAAACATTAACGGTGGAATCCTTTCTATTTCAGCTCTCCATACCAAAATACCCACCTTCTTGCGAACCAAAGATGAAAGGGTGGTTTGGCGAGATCCATTGTTTGGCTTTTTAACTATACAATTGTTTTTTAATTATAAATATTTTTTATATTAATTCTTACTATATATAATTAACTGGATTTCATATCAAATACTAAGTTTTATCCCCGTATTATGGGCTTGTTTTCATTTTTTTTTTTTAATATTTATATATATTTTAATTTTAATTTTAATTTTATTTGTTACAAGAGACTTAACAATAATATACCCGTTTAAAGCTTGTGCTTGGTGTGACCTTTATCCCGTTTATTTATTTTCTTTTATAAAATTGTTTCTTAATTATAAATAGTAATAATATATTTCTTTAACAGTTTGTGCTATTTGGATTTGATGAGACGATACCCGTTTAATATAATGTGATGTTTTGTTTTCCGCCCACCATTTAAAAAATAAAACATGAGAGAATGTAATCTTTATATATATTTAAGATACTATACTTTCACTGATTTAGTTACCATAATTATGAATTATATTTACATTATTTCAGTTGAGCATGCTTATGCCTCTGACAAGCTATCACATGCTGTTTGTACTTTGATTGATTATGTTTCCCTTAATTAACCTTTAAGATTTTAATTTAATAGTCTTCTTCTGTTTCCAGGATTTGAACTTTGAAAGCTGAAATTGAGACCATTAGTTACTGATCAATGCCAACATACTTTCCCCTGCGGTGGGAAAGCACCGGTGACCAATGGTGGTTCGCCTCACCCATCGACTGGGTGGCCGCCAACGGCCACTATGATTTGGTCCGGGAGCTGCTCCGCCAGGACGGCAACCACTTAATTAAACTCACGGATACGCCGACTCGAAGTCGTCTGGGACGACGACCAACGGTTCGATAACGTCGCCAAGAACCGGTCTTTAGTCGCCCGGAAGCTGTTATTCGAAGGCGAATGCAAACGAGGGAAAAACTCGTTGATCGGGTCCGGGTACGGCGGGTGGCTTCTGTACACTGCTGCTTCTGCTGGTGACTTGCTTCTGTACAAGAGTTGTTGCAGAAAGACCCTCTTTTGGTTTTCGGTGAAGGCGAGTACGGTGTGACTGATATACTTTATGCTGCTGCTAGGAGCAAGAACCATGAGGTGTTTTGGATTGTTTATGATTTCGCAATGTCTCCACGGTTTACGCCCGGTCGAGAGTTAGAGGAACATATTGGGGAAATCCCATTTGGTTACAAGCAGGAAATGAAGAACCGGGCGGTTCACGCGTTGGCACGAGGCGGTAATTTGAAGATATTAAAGGAACTTGTTGGTCATTGTTCTGATGAAGATGTTTTAGCTTATAGAGATGTTCAATGCTCGACTATCTTACACACCGCAGCTGCACGCGGACAAGTTGAAGTAGTTAAAGATCTTGTTTCGTCGTTTGGAATGATAATGATAAACTCGACTGATAAACAAGGTAACACGGCTTTGCATATTGCGGCTTACCGAGGACAGTTATCGGCGGTTGAGGTTTTGATTCAAGCGTGTCCTTCGTTAATTAATTTAAGGAACGGTTCAGGAGAGACGTTTTTGCATAAGGCGGTGACGGGGTTTCAAACGGCTACTTTTAGGAGACTCGACCGCCAGATTGCTCTTATGAAACGGTTAGTCGGGGCAAAAGCGTTTAGAATCGAAGAAACGATTAATGTTACGGATAATGAAGGAAGAACGCCTCTTCATTTAGCGATTAGTGGGAACTTGCATAGTGACTTGGTGGAACTGCTTTTGATTGCGGGTTCACTCGATGTGAATATTCGTGATAATAATGGTATGGCTCCGCTTGATCTTCTTAAACAACGGCCTGGATCGGCTTCATCGGAGATGCTCACGAAGCAGTTAATCTCAGCGGGTGCGACTCTTGGTAGCCAAGATTACACAGCAAGAAAGCTTTTGGCTTCTCGTTTGAAGATGGGCGGCAATGGTGGCGGCGGCGGCGGTGGTGGTGCTAGTCCCGGGACTTCCTTCAAACTTTCGGATTCGGAAGTGTTTTTGATCACTGGAATGGATAGTGTTACCTCCACTGCTTATGGTACACCGACTTTCAGTGCGCATTCTCCCGAGCTGAGTCAACTCGAGTCAAGTTCTAACTCGAACTCAAACCCGAATGTGGAATCCAAAATGAATAAGAAGAAGGGTATACAACGGTTCCTTCGGTGGATTAGAACGATAAAGAAAGGAAAACAAGGTTCGGTTTCAATGAAAAACTTTAAAGAAATCCCCATTCCATTACGACAGCAATATTCGACATCATCCTCGCTTCCAAACAACAAAAGAACACTTGCTGCAAGGAGTAATCTTCCCAGTCCAACTGTTAAAAAGAAACTCGCATCCGGATTGGTTAATGGTGTTATGCAGGCAATGCCACATTTATCCCACGGGTCCCTCTCGAAGTCGTCATTATCTTCAGAGAATTCGGTGGATAATAAGCATAAGGGTATTGACGTTGTGATGACGAAGTTGATGAAGAACAAGGGGTGGTGAATAGCAGGCCATCAGTGAACCAGTGGTTGTGTTTTGGTGGGCCCGGGCTACCAACCGAAGGGTCGGGTGGTGGTCATGGGCAGCATGAGATCTTTGATCGTTCGACAGCTTAATAATCGGTGAGTGAGAAGGCTAATCTTGTAGTTGGTAGTCTGTCGAATCCGTGCTTGTTTGTTTAAAATGTGATGTTAGTTGTTTGAATATTGACTTGTTAACAAACAAACAAATTAATGGGTACTAGTACTACTGCATGATATGATATGTTCTTGTGTTCTAGCTATTGTTTTGATACCTTTGATATCATATCTTGTCGGTATTCTATGTTCTTTACATGGTTAATGATTAAGAGGGACGGGTCGGATCGGGTCAGGTGTAAACGAGCCAAATTGCTAGTGAGCTACTGGAAACTAGCTAGTTAAAAGTTAGAGTTCAAACTGAGTTGAGTTTTAGCGAGCTTGAGCTCAAGCCTGCAAGTAAGTTTGTTTAATAAACAAGGCGAGCTTTACTTGTTGACCTTGACGGCTTTGCTCGCGAGGTTAAACAATTCTATTATTTATTTAATTTGTTTAGTATGTATATTAAATATATATTTATTTAATAGTTATTATATATAAAATCATGATAAAAATAACGAAATCTACCTATTCTAATAAAGTAAAATAATTGTGAACACTTGTCATGTTTTGGTTAATTCTTACAACTCTTTTCCTCTAAAACTAAGATCATAATTAACCTTAATATATGTAATATATCAATAATTATTCATTTTCATTTTATACTCTATTTATATCTGTATATTTTTATAAAAATAAATATTAACATATTGTTTTACTATATATTCCAAAATACTTATTGTACTATATATATATTGTAGGAGATTGTAAAGAAAAACCTCGAATATGCTTTAATTTTACAAAGTTATTTTTTAATCATTAAATTATAAATATAAGCTTAAAAGTCGATCCATTTTTTTAAAAATCAATCAATTTATCTATTATTGTTGTTGTTGTAAATTGTCATATAAATTTATAAATTATAAATTATAAATTTATGTTTTAAATCTAACCATTTATTTTTCGGTTAATTTAGTAAACTTTATATATATTAAAATGTAACGATAGTATATACCAATCACTCTAAGACATAACAAAGTTTATCATATGTAATTTCTTAGTATTTTATCAATGATTGTTTCGGGTTTTTTGTAGAACTTAAATTTGATTTTTATGGGTCAAAAGTTGGTAAATATATTGTTCGATACAAGTTAATTACATCTGTGATCAAAATTTGTTACAGGTAAAAAATAGGAAATCTAAGTATTTTTAAAAGTTTGAGAATGCAAATAGATTTATTATCAAATTTGTTACGATTTCAAAGTGTTGACTTAAAAATATCAAACGGATGAAAGTTAGAATTTTAAATATATTCGGGTTTCAAAATTATTTTCAAGGGTATTTTTGGAAATAATCAAGAGGTTCGGAATTTGGCAAATTGACTATTTTTCCCTCAACTATTAAAATTTAAGAAAAGATTGTGAACACTTTCGATATGCCACCCCCAGACCTATCAATGCTTTTAACTTTTATCAAATTTGAAATAGTTGTGTAAGCGCTAACTTTTCCTTCAACGGTGATCAGAATGTTGTAAGAGAAGCCTGTCATGCAAAACTATGCTCAAATAAAGCAAAATAATCACAAAATTGAATGAGTTAACATGTTATTTTTTATGTTGTCATTATGATAAAGTCGAGAAGATCCCTGAAACTTATCAAAATCTTTTTCATGGTGTAGCTCAGAAAAACATAGTTCATGAAAAACATCCGTTGTTACAATTTAATGTTTCCTCTTCATCCAATTGGTGGTAAATTAATAAATATATCAATAAAGGTAACACTTATTTTGTATTTAGGTCGAATTGTTAAAACTACTATTGTATGAAAAGTCTTATTCCTGAAATTGGTTAATAACCAAAATTCTTTCAATTATACGTATTTTACACCGAGAATGAAATTTTCAATAGAAAGATTATTCTCGGGTACATTTATGCACATGCATTTTTTTTATTAAGTTCATTTAAAAAAAATCATTTTGTGATTTAAATAAAATTAATTTATGTACACAGTATAGAAACAAGCATATATATAATACATTTTTTGTATACGTTATGTAATTATTTGATTTACTTGTAATTTTATAATTTGGATAAATCTCGTGTGTGACACGGACTCTAAAGCTAGTTATATATAATGCAGAGTGACATGTACAAATGAAAATATCATACAAACTACATGAGGTAATGAAAAAAAATAGACGCTTTGATAAAATTATAATTCCTCTTTATTGAGCAATTACCTTGTAAAAAATATAAAAAAACCAAGTAGAATAATAATAATTACGCTAAACTTTATACGTAAAGTAATTATTATTACTTTATTTCACTTGGTAGTAGAATAGTTATTATTACACTACATGAGGTAAAGAAAAAAAATGGACGCTTTGACAAAATTATAATTCCTCTTTATTGAGCAATTACCCTGTAAAAAAATATAAAAAACCAAGTAGAATAATAATAATTACGTTACACTTTATACGTAAAGTAATTATTATTACTTTATTTTACTTGGTAGTAGAATAGTTATTATTACACTACAACAAATATAAGTTGAGTAAATATAGTTATGTCAAAAATTACGTTAAACATTACAAGCAGAGTAATTATTACTCACCTTGTACTTTGTTGTGACGTAATTACGGAAAAGTCATCGCTCCCAATTTCTTTTCAATTCGTACCATTCACACGGAAACTCTTATTTGTATTAGCTCCAACTTGCAATTCTATATATTAAATTAAATAATTAATAATTAACAAATGAGCTGAACCCATGCCCTGTTCGTGCTAGAGATTGTAACTTGCAAAATAAATAGTATCAATGATCTATTGGTCTAGTGACTAGTAGTAATGGTGTTCCTTTTCATAAATATGAGGTTGTGAGTTCAAAATTTGCAAGTATCAAATAAAAGCGAATTTTTGGTATTAAAGAAAATTGATGTTAAAAAAATTAGCCAATAAAGAAATTATAATTAAAAAAACATATTATATTTAAGTGTCATAACAACTTTTATAGCTTTTGGTACCTGATGACAAAATCTAATGCGTATGGATAAAGAAATAATGATGCCATAATAATTTTAGATCGTTGACAGGTTTATGAAACTTGAAACCTACGTTGGTGTATACACGGTTGCAAACGAATCAAGCTAGAACTCGACCAGCCTCAAATCTGGCTTTACTTATTTACTATTTATTTGTTAATTAATTTTTATATATTTATAATAATTTTAATATATTTTTCAATTATAATTTTATATATAACATAATATACAACGTTATATTTATTAATGAATAATTATTTAGTTAGTATATAATAAAAATCATATAATTTTTATTAATGAATATTTATTTTTTCATAGCATTATAATTATCATTTTTATAATTTACAATTTTTATTATATATATAATAAAAATTGTAAATTATAAAAATGATAAGCTCAAGAGCCTCCTCGAACTTGACAAGTGAAGTCGGGCTCGGGCTCATTTAAGCTTAGCTCAATCGAGCTTTTCACGAGCCGACCTCAAGTGCCTCGCGAGCGGTTTGGCTCGTTTGCACCCCTATGTATAGTCGCTAGTGTATCATATTAACAACATAGTAAAATCTTTGAAAACAATATCATTTACCAAACCATATGTACTTCCGGCTCACTGATCCCAGTCAAAAGAAAAGGTTCCAAGAACTTTAGTTTAAAACTTAATACTTTGAAAATAATCATATTTCAAATTTCAAAAATGAATTAACTTAATTCTAAAACATTCTTCCTCATTATGCAATTGATCAAAATGGATGCCATTTTTCTATAATGTATGCTGTCATGTGAGAACAATTTCACACATATAGTTATAACATACAAGCATATATGACATCTTGGTCATATCATCTTTTTACTCAAATATCATCTCCTACATTTAATAATAGCATTGAAAACATACAAATAAGTATTACACGAATATTGTTTGTGTATCTGCTTTCCGGATCGCATAATCAAGAAACGTATGTTATATCCCACATGTAAGCATTTTATGTATGTTCACAATTAACATACTTATAATTATCTTATAGTTTTTTTTTATTATACATAATTTTTATAGTATATATTGGTGTGAGTTATGAACATTAGATTTTGAATTTTGTGATTTTCTAGGATTTTTAGCAATCCTATCAATTTTTTGGCTATTTAGAACATTTGTGATAACCTCACGTTAACTAATTAAGCTTAAAATTTGGACTTCACCAACGGTAACATTCATTCATACCTATCCTATTTCTCTTTACTCTCTCTTCATACCTACTCTTTTTTCACCTCTTGTATCAAATAGCTGATTCTTACGCTGGAGGTTGATCGTCAAAGACCTCCTCATGTGGTGAGACTAATTGGTCGTGTTTCTTTGATCTTAGCAGGTTAGGAAGCCCTGTTAGTGTCATACTCTTAGACTGTCATACCTTCATTGCCATTATACTCGTTGTAGCATCATTCTTTTCTATATCATACCAGGATGCCCTCTATTTTAATTACACATTCTCTAGAATTTGGTTGTGTTAAAAAAAGCTATGTTTGATATCCATTTGATGGATGCATATTGTATCTCAAAGTAGAGGAGGTCCAAAAATCCTATTCTGGACCCGACCCCCGACCTGCGTGTACGAACCAGGTATTGGTTCCTTAGAAAAATCATACACGGACCCGCCATAACCAGTTCCACATTTACCCAGTCAAAACCCGAACCCCAACCCGATCATACCTTGAACCAGTTCCTACCCAACCCTGATAATTGATTTTTATTGACTAAAACAAGATACGGTTTCTACTAGAGGTGTACAAAGAAACCGGTTTCACCAAAACCAATTCATGAACCAACCCAAACCGTCAACTTTGGTGAAATCAATTCCCCCTTTTGAACAACCAAACCAGTTTTAAAACCGAACCAGTTTGAGAAAAACCGATTTTAAATAAGTTAAACCGGACCGAACCGACCTAGACCAAGCCGGCGTATCCTACTTCTAAACCGGTTCGGTTTGGGTTTAAAATCGGTTTTGTACACCTCTACTTTCTACGAGGGCTATCACTTTTACCCGAAACCCAACCCGAGAAAACCCGAACCCAAACTAACCTGACCTGAAAAACCCAAACCCGAGAAAAGACTAACCCGAACCCAAACCGAAGTAATCCGGGTTGGTTCTCGGCTTTGATTTATAAGTTTCGGATCAAGATTTAAAACTTTAAAACCCGAAAAACCGACCCAAAAAACCCGAAAGTCAAAAAATGAACTTAAAGAAAACCCCTAGTTGCACCTTATCTTAAACTTAGAAGAAACAAGTTTAACTATATGGGCTCAAATGGGCCAAAACAAACTTACTTGCCATCCTTGTTGACCTAGACCACAAACCAAAACCATGTCTAAAACCCTTGTTCCACACTTCCACAACCTTCACTCTCATTCTCATTCTCATTCTCACTCACACCAAAATGGGTAGCAACCAAGCAGCATTCACCTTCTTAACCAACATCGCACGCGCCGCCTTAGGCCTGGGCGCGTCCGCCACCCTCCTCAACTACTCCCTCTACACCGTCGACGGCGGCCAGCGCGCCGTCATCTTCGACCGTCTCAGCGGAATCATCGACGACACCGTCGGCGAAGGCACCCACTTCCTCATCCCAGTCCTCCAAAAACCCTTCATCTTCGACATCCGTACCAGGCCCCACACTTTCACTTCCATATCCGGTACCAAAGACCTCCAGATGGTCAACCTAACCCTACGTGTCTTATCCCGTCCAGAAGTGAACAAATTGCCCGATATTTTCAAAACCCTAGGTCTCGAGTACGACGATAAGGTCCTTCCGTCGATCGGTAATGAGGTTTTGAAAGCTGTGGTTGCTCAATTTAATGCTGATCAGCTGTTAACTGAGCGTCCGCGTGTGTCGGCTTTGGTTCGGGATAGTTTGATTAAGCGTGCTCGGGATTTTAACATTGTGCTTGATGATGTGGCGATTACGCACCTTTCGTACGGTGCGGAGTTCTCGAAGGCGGTGGAGCAGAAGCAGGTGGCGCAGCAGGAGGCGGAGAGGTCGAAATTTGTGGTGGCGAAGGCGGAGCAGGAGCGGAGAGCGGCGATTATTAGGGCGGAAGGGGAGAGTGAGTCGGCGAAGCTGATTTCGGATGCTACGGCGGCGGCGGGGATGGGGTTGATTGAGCTTAGGAGGATTGAGGCGTCGAGGGAGATTTCGGGGACGCTGGCGAGGAGTGGGAATGTTATGTATCTTCCAAATAGTGGGAGTCAGATGCTTCTTGGGCTTAATGCTTCGCGGTGAACGGGTAATAGTTGCTTTTGTTTGGTTAAATGGTTGTTGTTTATGACTTTAAAACTTTTAAAGATGCCGGTTTTTCTGATTGATCGATTATGTAATTGAACCTTGAACCGTTATGCTTTGTTGGCTATCGTTGCATGTTGTTCAATGTTTGGTTTATTTTGGTGACTAATTTGATTTACTTGTATAAGCATTTGAGCATGAATAAAGCATTCAATCTCGGTGGTATTATCGGTCCTCATGTGAAATATCGGCCATAATATCAGGACAGATAATATCGGCGATATTGACCGATATTCACCGATATCTGTGTTTTAAGTCTTAATTTTGACTTTTAGTGTTTAATGTTGGTGTTTCGAGTCTTAACCAGTTTCTACTTGCTACAATTGTCAGTGTTGCAAAAGGCTAATTTGTTAATAGTAGGAGAATATACTGAATTGTTAGTATTAAATTGCTATATATATAAATTCTACATGATATTAAAATTACTGATGTCCCACCGATATCTCACCGCGATAACAAATATCTCAAATATCGGTCTTTGACCGTTATCCGATATTTTTCTGCATTGACTGCTTAGGTCACGATTAGATATGATACTTGTAAGTTTCTTTAGGGTTATGGAAATAGATTCTCTCATCAAACATTACAGAAAACGGCGTATCCGTAGGATAAAGTGATTAAAAGACTTTTAGGATGAATGCAGAGTTTTTGTTTAGAAATGTGTCTTGTGCTAAATGATACATTTATTAATTATTAACAACACAATTCTATCTATCTATTCATTATTATGACTACTGTTATTATCATTACCACTACCTTTTATTTATTTCACACATGTTCTCAGAGCCGGGGGTCTTTGAAAGCAACCTCTCTATAACTTGGGTAGAGGCACGGTTTGCCTACATCCCACCCTCCCCCCAAACCCTGCTACTAATACTATTAGTGGGATTTTTACTGGGTACGGTGGTGGTTGTTTAAAACGTACCATGAGACAGCTTTAACCAATCTGTTGTTCAATGTAATGCCACCTTTAGGTCCTAGCAAATTAGCATAGACCTGTTAGTGTTACTACCAAAAACTTATCAACCTAGTTCCTCATAACAGTTATGTTTGAAAGGCCATCCCTGCAAGTTTGTCGTTAGCTTTTCCAAAGGCTTTCAAAATCACCATCGTTTTAGTACACACATCACTACATATTAATCAAAAGGAACAGCCGTCAAATAGATACTACCTTTGCAGTTCCAGTACTGCTGGGAATGATTCTAATAGAAGCAGCCCTTCCAACTTCTCCAGTCTTTCATCAATGAACCGGACTGGACCATCAGTAGTCGATGTACATACCCAATAATGATACTGCATAAGAAGCATATGAAACCTGCTATGAGTGAACTATGGCTATAAGTCTCAACTATACCAAATCTTTCATGGCAGTCCGCATTGGAGAATTGTGATATCGGATTTGTACCAATCACATGCATGGGTTCATGTGCGTGGGTCCATGTAAGATTTCAGGTTCATTCAGGTATGACCTGCGATGCGAACACGACTCCTTCATTTAGCAGCCCTATCCCCAGGCGACAATTACAACCTATTTTGTCATTTAGGGGGTGTTTGGGATTCCTTATTTTACCTCCTAATGACTTAAAAGTCATAAGTTACTAAGGGGGTGTTTGGGATTTCTTATTTTCATCAACTTATAACTTATAAACTTTTTGAAAGTTAATAAGGTGTATAAGATGTTTGGCAAACCATAAGGCCTTATGGATTTTAACTTATAGAGAAGGCAAAATAAAGGGGTTTTGAAAAGTTAGGAATTTATAACTTATTAACTTAATGGGTTTGATTTACGTATTACACCCCTCTAACCCTTAAACTCATTACACTCCTTTTAAAAAAGAATGTACTTTTTAGTCATTTTGGTTTTTCCCAACACATAAGCTAATCCAAATATTTTTTTCAAAACTTCTTTTAAAATATTCCTAAGTTAATAAGTCCTTTTAACAAAAAAGTCCTTTTTCTCTTAAATAAGCAATCCCAAACACACCCTAAGTTATGACCTCCTTATTTGATGTATTGATTTCTTTATATGGAAATTATGACCTTTCATTAAGGGTTAGTTTGGGCAAAACAAAAGGGTTATATATTGGTGTATATGGGTGAACCGGATCAACTCAAGTTAGATAATGATTCGATTTGAGTTAACCCAAACTAGATGAGTTCAGATGGGTCTAAATAAGCTACACTATCAATGATCATTGTTCGTCTCTATCATGTACTCTTCGTCAACCCCACTGTTGCTGCCGACACCAACACCACGTTGGCCTCTGTATGTCTCTGCCTGACTGCCTACATCATTGGCACCTCCACTAACATGGTTGCTGCCTTCACCACCAGTACCCACCACGAGCACCGCTGTCACCACATTATTGTTGTCATCGCCACCACCATGGGCATCGATGCTGCCTCCACCTATTACCACTAGCTGGCATAAGAAAATGTAGCCGGGGAATATATTTTGATATATTTTTTAGAGTAAACCGCGTTTTCGTCCCTGTGGTTTGTCCAAATCTGCGGTTTTAGTCTAATAGTTTCAAATTTGCGATTTTCGTCTCTGTGGTTTCATTTCACTTGCAATTAAACCTAAATTCATTAGCCCTGTTAAGTCTGGTTGTTAAACCACCAGCGTGCCCCTCATGTGAGGGGCAGTTTTGTCTCTTTTCTCCCTAAATAAACCCCAGTCCTAATTCACAAGCCCCCTCACGTGAGGGGCTGGGGTGTATTTTGGGGGGGGGGGGGAGAACGAAACTTCCCCACACGTGAACGGTACGCTGATAGGTTTAACGATCAAACTTAACGGGATTAATAAATTCAGGTTTAATTGCAAGTGAAATGAAACCACATGGAGGAAAATTGCAAATTTGAAACTATTGGATTAAAATCGCAGATTTGGACAAACCACGGAGACGAAAACCACAGTTGACTCATTTTTTTTAAAACGACTCATTTCAATTTTGGTACATTTTAGTTGTAAACTTTTTTACCCAAACCATATCGTTACTTTTCTAAAACGGCTTGTTTTTTTAGAACTTGTATTGACATGAGACTGTTTTGATCCGTTGGTCGACCAGCTCGTAGTTTTATCAATGAAAAATTTTCTTTTTCTTGTACCAGTTATATATATTTTCCAAAATAATAAACTAAAAGGTGGAATGATCTTATTCCAATAATAGCAACTCTTTTCTTTTTGGGTTTAGGTAGTTCAACCTCTTTTAGCTTGACACTCTCCATATCAAAAGGTCAACCTGCTAGCTCTCAGTTTGATCAACAACGCCCACCAACCTATATCATGCATCAAAGACTATATATACACGCAGGCATTACATGTAAATCATCACAACAATTCAAAGAAACATATACAACAAAGAAAACACAGTATTCAACATGAAGATGTTTAAGTGTATGCGCGCTATGATAATTATGATGATGATCACCATGGCAGGGGTATTCTTTGAAAACGCACACGCTCAAGGCATCATTGGAGGCAACAATGGTAGCACCATTGGTGGCATCATTGGTGGCATCATTGATGGCAGCATGGGTGGCAGCACTGGTGGCAACAATGGTGGCAATAATGGTGGCAACAACGTTGACAGTAATGGTGGCAACAATGGTGGCAATAACGGTGGCAACAATGGTGGCGGGTCAACGTGTATTAATCAACTCACTCCATGCCTTAGTTACCTAAACAACCAGCAACAGGGACGAGATCCACCTGACAGCTGTTGCGATCCTCTAAAATCGGTGATTAAGTCTAACCCGGAGTGCCTATGTAGTATGATAACTAATCAAGGAACGAAAAATGCTGAGCGAGCTGGTATTAACGTCACTCAGGCACAAGAATTACCGGCGAGGTGTGGTCAACGTGTCAATCCGATCTCCTGTTTAACCACCACGTCTAAGAATAATCCAGGCACAAGTGATTCACAACAAATGAGATGTTCCAAGATCTACCCATTCATGATGTTTGCAGCTCTATACTATTGGTTCATGTGATGTCATGAATCATGATATTTAGTTATATAGCAAGTGTTCTTTTTGTTTTTTACTTTGAATCTTGATTATTGTTATTATTACTATTATTATTAATAATATTATTATTAAAGAAGCACGTACAATTTAGTGAGATTTTAACCTAGCGATGTTTCATATACCAATGATTTACCATGGAATCATGTACTTTTAAAATAATTTTTCCATCAAGTGAGATTTATTCATAAATCCTGCTTTTACTAAGAGATTTGATCAAGATTATTATCAAGATGCTAAAATAAAAGTTGCGTGTCATTGTAAAATTCGATTATCAGCCTCATATATGCTAAAATAAAAGTTGTCAGGTCAAGGTATCTGGGCTGTTTTCTAAAAACCCGATCGGGTTTTGCAGGTGGCGGTCGGCCCAGACTTGGTGACCCTTAAAACCTATTTTTTCATTAAATCCAAAATGAAACATGCATTCCAGGATTCTACTAATAATAATTACCCCATGAGCCAACCAACCATGTTTTATTGATGTTTTTTTTATCAAACAAAAATCATGAATATTCAAAAAGCAATTTATAAAACATAAACAAACATTAAAGTTTGTTATTATTATTATTTTTGGTCATTATTGTTATTTATATGTATATGAATCATACACACACATATATATAAATATATAATTAAATTATTTATGACGTTATCCGAGTCAAATACCTGCCCGTTCTTTCGGATCAGTCTGACCCTTAACCTGATAAGGTGTCCGGACCGAGTCTGAAAATATTGAAAATGTGTGCTTTCCTTATCTCTTTAGAAACATACAGCCAATCAAATCTCCTAACTATTATTATAACCAAACTTAAATCTCTTAACCATGACCTTGTAAATTAAATCAGAGATTATTGTTGATTGAAATTTAAAAAGGCGTTGTACATTCAATTGTACAACACGTAAAGCACAAACCATCATACCAAGACGTGCGACGTATTCTATCATTACCTTCCACTAGCAGCATTTTACACTATGTACACACATAGAGTTGTAAACGAACTGAACGAACGGTTCACGAACACTTATCGAACGAGATATTATGTTCGTATTCGTTCATTAAGGAAATGAATGTGTTCACGAACGGTTCACGAACACAAATAAAATCGGCATAGCCTAGAGGTTGAGACCGATTAATTAATCAATGTGAATAATGAAAACCTATAAACGAATCGAACGAACACGAACAAGGGCATACTCGCGTTCATTCATTTAACTTTAAACGAAAATGAACAATTAATCGAACAAATATTTATGTTCGTGTTTGTTTGTTTTAAAAATGAACATTTATTTTCGTTAATGTTCGTTTGTTTAAAATCTAAATGAACATAATTGAGCAAAGATAAACGAACATATATGAGCAATTATAAATGAAGACAAACAAACATAAACGAACATAAATGAAAACACCTAAACGAACACAAATAAACAGACATCAACGAGCATAAGTAAGCAACGAAAGAACGGAAAATGTGTTCATGCTCGTTCATTTAATTAAACGAACACATTTGTTTTGTTCATGCTCGTTCCGTTATTAAACAAACAAACATAAATGAATTTCTCGCCGACTACCACTTGATATACGTTGTGTCACCACAAGAGTAGAGCTTTATGACGTAACACACGATGAAACAAAACCCGAGTGAATTTGACTCGAGCCGACAACCTTTACACAAGTCTCGGCTCAATTCGTTGCTAATATCCACCTAAACCGAGATTCAAACAAAATGCCAAAACACGACACAGCGCAAATGTGTGTGTGCGCGCCTGGCACGATCATTTACCCCTTTTCATCACTCTCTCTCTTCATCCGCCATTGAAGAACCAAGCTTCTTCTTCATCAACACTCAACCACAATCTGGAATCACATTAATGGTAAATCAATCCATTCACATTGTTTGATAGAGTGAGGTAAGGTAAGGTAAACTACTGTATGCTATTAATTAATTATAATTAATCAATTAATTAGGGTTTGTCCGATCAATTAGAAATGCCTAGCGTCAGTGTTAAATTATACAGTCTGTTTTTCAAATTAATATTAAAGCGACGGTTACAGAACCGAATCCAAAACCCTAATTTAACCGATACCTCATTCGGCGTCACATCTCGCCCTGAAGACACCACTGCGCCTGCAAATCCTGTCTTCACCGACGGCGTTGCCACCAAAGACATTCACATAGATCCTTCTTCCTCACTCTCCATTCGCATCTTCCTTCCCGATTCGTGCCTCGTAAAGCCAGATGTTCGAACCAAGCGATCCGGATCCGGATTAGAATCCAGGTCCTTCCCTAGCAATTCTGACAACCGCATCCCTCGCCGCTACAGCTACGGCTCCCCTGAAACGTGTAATGTTGCTTCTACTCAAGGTAATAGGAGGAATAGTTGCAGTATGGAATTGGAAAGTTGTGCTTACAGAGGCTATACGCCGTTTACTCATAAGTGTAGGAAGCTGCCTTTAATGGTTCAGTTTCATGGAGGGGGGTTTGTGGCGGGAAGTTGTGATTCGGTGGCGAATGATTTTTTTTGTCGGAGGATTGCGAAGGTGTGTGATGTGATTGTGGTGGCGGTTGGGTACAGGCTGGCGCCTGAGAATCGGTATCCGGCTGCTTTTGAGGATGGGATGAGAGTGCTGCATTGGCTTGCAAAACAAGTGAATTTGGCGGAGTGTGGGAAGTCGTTTGGGAAGAAAGTTGAGTTGAGGAAGGCGGATGTTCAAGGGCATGTTGTGGATGCGTTTGGGGCATCGTTGGTCGAGCCGTGGCTTGCTGCACATGGAGATCCATCCAGGTAGATTATTTTTATTATTATCATTTTCAATTAGTTAATAGTTGGTTTCAAATTTTCAATTATTGGTGAATATTGCATACAGATGTGTTCTTCTTGGAGTGAGTTGTGGTGGAAACATTGCTGATTATGTGGCTCGAAAATCAGTCGAATCTGGTACATTATTATCTCCACTTAAAGTGGTGGCTCAGGTGTTAATGTACCCGTTCTTTATTGGAAACGCACCCACACGATCGGAAATAAAACTATCAAACTCTTATTTCTTTGACAAGTCAATGGGCATACTGGCATGGAGACTCTTCCTCCCAGAAGATGAGTTTAACCTGGACCATCCTGCAGCCAATCCCCTCACTCCCAACAGAGGCGCCCCCCCGTTAAAACAAATGCCACCTACACTAACCGTTGTCGCAGAACATGATTGGATGAGGGATCGCGCTATTGCGTACGCACAGGAGCTAAAGAAGGTGAATGTAGATGCACCAGTTCTGGATTACAAGGACTGTGTTCATGAATTTGCTACTCTAGATATGCTTCTAAGGACACCTGAAGCGCAGGCGTGTGCAGAAGACATTGCTATATGGGTTAAGAAATATATCTCACTTAGAGGCCATGAGTTCTCATATTAAGCAAACTGAAAGATATCATTCAGGTTTTGTTCTGGTTTTTGTATGATACACGGTCATGTTAGCATATAGTTGAGTTATGAGAGATACTACTTACCTCCGTGTTGATTGATATCGTTGTGGACATATTTGTTCTTTCCCTTGTAACAAACAATATTGTAACATTGTACTGATGTACAATTCAAGGCTGTTTGTTGTATTGTACAATTCAAGGTCTTTCTCGAAATCATTTGCTCTACTGGTTATGATCTATCTAGATTGGCATCAAATTAGGAGAGTCAATGCCGGGATGGGTTGGTTATGGCAAGGAAATTGCGGTTTGGTTATATTGTTGGGTGTTAAACAAGCTTTTGTGTGATGTATTTCTGGTTCATTTGCTTTAACTTCATCCAAAACTATGAAGGTATCAAATGTGTTTTCATTCTCACTAATATGGTTACAGTTAAGAAGATTAAAAGAAACATAAAAAGAATTTCACCCAAAATGATTACATAATAAGTCAAAATATGCCAACCAAAAACCACAAGACACAGTTTCAAGTATGCTTGACCTTCAAATGAAATTAGTAACAGAAGAAATAACACCTGGTCATTTACTTTATCACAGAAATTGTGACCAAAACAGCTAACAAGTCTTAAATTCACCGGCCACGAAGATTACGAAGACGAATGGCTCTAGATGCCATTGCCCTCAAATTACTAGAAGCTGTTGCAACCGAGCTTCCTCCACGTTGTTGCTCTTGTTGCGGTGCTTCAGGCCCTCCAAACGCCCCCATAAACTCCTCTCGCTGCAATCTCAGAGCCAAAGCAGCATCCTCATCCTCCCGCGGTGGCGGCACCACCGCCTCCCGTCGCCTCCTCCTCCTGCTCACACTATCATCTCCAGCCTCTCTACTGTTCAGTAATACAACAGAAGCAGGACGGAAACTTTGGTGTCTCAAATTGCGGTTGTGGTTGCTATTACCGCCCGTCCTCCGCCTCCTTTCCAAACTTAACTGTTCTCCCTCGGGACTATTTAACGCTTGAATTACACTCCGGTATTGGTTCCTTCGTCTTGGCGGCGGGCTTAGGAGGTCGAAAGATTCTGAGGTGGTTGAATTTCCGACCGATACCTTTCTTGCCTCTATTTCTTGTGGAAACAAAAGCTGTATCGTGTTCCATAGAACTGTATTGATGGTGTAAGATCTTCCATTGCTGAAACACACAAACCAAAGATTTACATTAATCCATTATGAATACTTATAAAAACGGTTTCAATCACCTGGCGTAAAACCAGGTGTACCGCAGTACCTGATGAGTTGCCTGCATTTCGGGCAGCGCTTGCCACACTTATCCGCCGCAGATCTCAAACATTTTTTGCAAAAACTGCATGATTCCAAAGTTAAATTAAAACCCTAACATAACTAATAATGGTTGATAAAGCAAATTATGAACTGTACCTGTGCCCGCAAGAAGTCGTACTCGGTTCAAAACAAATTTCTAAACAAATCTGTAAAACGCAGAAACATACTCCCAGTTAAAGATTATAAAAAATCAGACTGCATCTTTACATTAAAGAAGCCGAATCACTTACTGCACATGAGAGTTCTTCACGAAGTCGATCCATGCACGGAATCAAGGCGTTTCCAGAGCTCGACTCATTCGATTTCTCAGCCCTTTTACCATTAGCATCCGCATCAATCTTCGGTTCTTTCTTCTCTTCTAAAGTTTCTATTAACAAATTAAACCAAATTAGGGTTCAATTTTGTGAAATATCACCAAATTAGGGCAAAAAATTGTAACCAAACCTTCTTGTTCAGCAAGATCAAGAACATTCACAAATTTTGAAACAGGACTCTTCTTCTGATCTCTACGTTTCCTAAAACAAAAAAAGTAAAAAAACTAAAATGTTATCTCCGTTGTCCTCGTTCCAAAAAAAATAAAAAAATAAAAAAACCCACCGAGAAATCGAACCAAAACCGAAAAAATCGACGAAAATGAAACAAAAAGCCAAAACTGAACCAAATCAATCGAAATCGAAAAAATCGATCAAAACGAAACTAAAAATTGAACCTAAACAAAAACGAAACTGAAAAAACGGAAGAAAAAAGGAAAAAAAAAGCGAAACAAAAAACCAAAAATGAGTCCGTAATCGACCAAAATGAAACAAAAGAAAGCAAAACTCAACCCGCCCCGTGTGAAAACTCGTGTTGGCTTGAAACCTAAACCGAACCCGTTCCAATCTGAACCCCGTTTCGTGACGAACCCTGTCTCGTGCGGAAACCGTTCCGATCCGAAACCTTCCACATTTCCTTAGTACACTAACCCACATCGACCCATTTCTTTGAATTTGTCGACCCATTTTTCCCCGAAAATAACAAGATGGAATTTCAAATTTGTCGACCCATTTTGACCTGAAAATAACATCGACCCATTTCTTTGAATTTGTCAACCCATTTAGTTAAAATCTCTGACCCAAACCAACTGATTATTATTATTATTATTATTATTATTTATAATAACTAATTAGGGTTTGGTGGTACCTTCTAGAATTACTAGGTGGGGTTTTGAACATCGGATCGGACCGTCTCCGCTGCTTGGAATCACGAACCGGCGTGTCTTCGACAACAAGTGAAGCCATTAACAGTGCTTCTTCGTCCCAGCCGGCCATCGCGGCCGTGGATCTAAACCCGGGGCTGAGTAAACAGGTCCCGGTTTCGGATTGTTTCGGTTGCTCATCCACCATCTTCTCAGGGTTATTAGATCGCCTGTTGTCTTGCAGAGAACGATTTTACTGAATGGACATAACGGCTGAAATTTTGAATTGCGTTTCTTTTGTTATTACAACGGCTATAATTTGGGTAATTTAATTATTCTGTGAAGCAGGTGTGTAGGCATTGGATGGTGGGCCTTCATCTACTACCGTCGATTTAATTGGGCTTTAGTTTGGGCTTTCCACTAATAGATGTGTTGGACGGTTCAGTCTGTTTTGACGACGACATGCTGGATGATTTGGTTGCTGAGGAATGATGTAGTCTTTCATAACACACCCTTGTCGATGTCCAAGATGATGTTTGAAATCAGATCGCCGTCTTTCTAATGGGTCAAGCAAAGGAGCAAAAGGATTAGTCTCGACTGGGAGAAGTGGTGTCAGTTTAATTTCGTTAATTTCCCCTTTATAAACTTTGTTGCTTAGCATTTCCGTTTTTCTAGGCTACTTGCCTCTTGTAAGTGGTTCCTCTTTGTTTATTTAATATATTTGGCTTTTCAAAAAAAAAAAAACAACTAAATATTATACTACATATAATAGCAAACCTAATTGATGCAGTAAAAGTGTGGAGGTCAGTAAAGGTTTTCTTTTTTATATAATATTTCAAATTCTGTTTTTGTATTTATAATATTGAAACTAAGGAAAATAACAAGTAATTAAGATGGTGTGGTGGTAAGTCTATTGCGTGTAAACTAGTAGACCAGGGTTCGAACCATACTAGATTAATCTTTGGTGTTTTTTTTTCTAAAAAACAGCAGCACTTTTTGTATTTACACATTAGAAACTTAATCTATCGTAAAAAATGTAAGGTGGTGTGATGGCAAATGTTAACGACGTTTTGTTACAATTTCTTAGTTTCCAGGTTCGAAACTTACTCGCATGTTATTGTTTTTTCCTTTTTTGTTTTTTTTAATAGAAATGTTTAGATAAGAAAGTAAAATACCGGCGCAACGCATCGGGACCACCCCATAGCATTATATATTAGGGAGACTGACACCCGATCCGTCTTACCACAGTGACAATAGCCTAATAACATCCTATTTTTTAAACTAAAATAAAGGTAAGGGTTAAAATAGGTTTTAAAAAATAAGAAGGATTTGTAACACTAGATTGTTGAGATTTTCCCCTGCTGTACTTGTTAAAAAAATAACCCAAGAAATGTCGATTTAGCTTCATGTGTTTAGTTTTTGAATTTAGATGAACTTTTTCAGTTTGGGTGTGGGTGTGGGTGTGGGTGTGGGTGTGGGTGTGGGTGTGGGGAGTTTAGATTTTTTATTTAAATTAAGCTACACCTCTTGACTTTTGTTGTGCAATGGTAAAAATGTTTGTGTTATTTAGTAAAGACCGGATAAGGTGAAAAATAAAAATTAGCTATTAATAAAAAAAAGGTTATTTAATGTTAAGGAGTTATTTAATTTTAAAAAATATATATCAATAATTGAAGGAATAATTACGGAATCAAAACGTTATGGTCTCATCTCCCTACCAATCAAAATGCTCTAAGTAATGTTTCAATTCTCAAATGATACGATGGACGAAAAACCACAAATAAAATTATTTATTGAAAACTTGATTTTATAAATGTTTTTCTTTATGAAAAATACTAAATTTATTTGGATCCACCAAATTGTTTATTGTAACGTTTTAAAATGCACAATTGCACACTATATAAGTTAATCTGTATGTGGTAGTTTTATCTGGGATATGGTGTCCATCGGCAGTCATCGACTACCGATAGGTTTTTAAACAATTTCTTTTTCCTATATTTTAGGTTTTTATAGGTTTTCTGTAGTTAGCAATGTATGTCAATGGTAGCTAGTCATCCATGATAATCATGTCTTTGTAGTGTCGCTCCAAAGTTAAAAGTTATTGCCCGATGTAAACCGAAAAGATAACCTTGATGGTGGATTTGGTTCTCCATGAAGTGAATGTAAGATAATGTTTGAAACATTCTTGTTTGAACCATTCGATATCGTTATGTTTGTTTTCTTCTTATTTTCTACTTTGATCTTTATCTTGTACATATATATATTATAGTATTATTGCTTGATATTTCTTTCTTTGTTGAAATATTTTTGATCGAGTCAATAGGCTTTTGGTTATTTAAAATCTGTTAGGACTTGACAAGCACCAAGCTACGTGCAACAAGTTGAATTATATTAATGCACTACATGTCAAACCCGACTCGCTTTGTGACATGTCCTTTGCAACATGTATTTTCTTTTTGGCTGTTCATATAAAGTATTACATGTTCACCAAAGAACATAAGTACTTGTTTATTTAAGGGTTCATTTCATGCCTGTCACTTCATGTTTAATGTTGTTGACTCCATAATTGCATATGTGAAACATTAGTCAAGACTAAGCCAAGATTCCTATCGGATTTTTACCGATCACCGCTAGCTACAAAGCATAAAGCTTTTATTGTGAGAAATCACTAATTCCCTTATGTCTGGTCGTTAAACCCATCAGCGTGTCCTTCACGTGAGGGGCAGTTTTGTCCTTTTTTTTCAAAAATAAACCCAGTCCTAATTCGCAAGCCCCTTCATGTGAGGGGCTGGGGTGTATTTTGGGGGGAGAAAATGACAAAACTGCCCCTCACTCAAAGGACACGCTGATGGGTTTAACGAACAGACTTAACGGGATTAGTCAATTCGGGTTTAATTTCAAGTGAAATGAAACCACAGGGACAAATCGCAAAATTGAAAGTATTGAACTAAAACCACAGGTTCGGACAAACCACATGAACGAAACCACGTCGTTTTTTCATCAATCACCACTCACAACAAAACATAAAATCATCCGTTGTTGATACTTGTTTTCTAGTTTTCCTAGCAGGACTTAAACAAACATTTTTCCGCTTCAAGTGATGATCTCTTTGACCAAAAAATTAGCCGGCCGTCAACTCCACTCATGTCCCATTTCTATCAAGAAACTATAAAGAAGCAACATGTTTATCGACAAAACTAAAAACCAACCTCATAACTATTAATTAAATACACCAATCAATGAATGCAAAAATGGTATCTATGGTGCATAAAGAGTTTCCCTCCAAAGACAAAACTGGCCAGCTCTTTAAGGGCTAAACGAATATAATTTTAATTAATTTGTTGAGGCATTGTGTAAGACCATTCGTAAATGGTTAATGTCTCTGAACGGAGCATTTTCCATCGCATTATCATCACCTTTTTTTAGTCAAAAACATATGCAATGTATAATTCTTCTTATTGTCCTTCAATCATTGATTCATTTCCACTCCAAAGACACATATGAACTTCACGCTCATGCTCTTATAACGTAACGGCTTTAACCTCTCATGTCACACATGGCCTAGAGATATGTCGGATAAGCAAGGAACAGAAACGGTTAAGCACAAATTGAATACATATGCTCTTCAAGCATTTAATTGGCATGTCATACTTCGCTAAATAATGGTTATTAAATTTTTACACCATGAGATAAAGTCTAAGATTTAGTTTTAAGGTATAAGTTATCTTCAAATGCTATAATTATTATTTTGATTATAAATTTGGCCTAATTATAAAGTGTGTTACTTTTTTTAACTAAATAAATTGATACAATAAAGAGTAAACTGCGGTTTTTGTCCATGTGATTTGTCTAAATATGCGGTTTTAGTCAAATAGTTTCAAATTTGCGATTCTCGTCCATGTGGATTCATTTCACTTGCAATTAAACCCGAATTCATTAACCTTGTTAAGCCTGGTTGTTAAACCCATCAGCGTGCCTCTCACGTGAGGGGCAATTTTGTCTCTTTTCTCCTCAAATAAACCTCAGTTCTAATTCGCAAGCCCCCTAACATGAGGAGCTAGGTTGTATTTTTTTTGGGGGGGTGGGAGGGGCGAGGACAAAACTGTCCCACTCGTTAAGGGCACGCTGATGAGTTTAACGACCAGACTTAACGGGATTAGTGAATTCGGGTTTAATTGCAAGTAAAATGAAACCACAGGGACGAAAATTGCAAATTTGTAACTATTTGACTAAACCGCAGATTTAGGGTATGTTTGGCAATGAGCTTTTAGAAGCTTTTAGGGGCTTCAAGTTTCAAGTTTTTAAGAAAAAACTCCTACTTAATTAAAATCTTTGTTTGGTTGAAGGAGCTTGAATCTTTTAATTTTGGAGAAAGAAGCTCCTTTTTTAAACGTCACTAATACTAGCGTTTGAGGAAAACTAGAAGCTTTTACATTTGAATTTACAATTTTGGTACTTGAACTTTCATCAACTTTTGTTAATTTATATAACAGTTACATATTTTACCCTTATTCAAAACTAACTACCCCATGACTCTTTAAAAGTCCATAACTTTTTCACACGTTAATATTTTTTTAAACAAATACATCATAAAAAAGAGCATTGTATTCTCTTTAATTTGAGTATGATATTGATATACTTCTTTACCAGTTATGATTGGCAACAATTCGAGTCAGACAAGCTCGGGTCATGTGTAAGACCAAATTAGGGTCGGAACGAGACGATAAAAAATGGTTAATTTAGTTCGGTTCATGTCTGTACGGTTTTGAATCGAAAGGTGTCACAACCCGACCAATGAAGGCGGAAACGTCGAGGCGCGACATGATTGCTCATTGCACAACGACACTATAAAGTTACAATATTTAAACAATTCATTTAAATCCATATCATCATAAATAACACAACAATTGTTCATACAAAATGCCAAATAGATAGATAAACAAATAACTTGTTCTTTCATTTTCTAACATCCTAAAGCCAAGATGATAAGTTTCTTCAATTAATCCAATCAAGCTAACATCAAACCTGTAACATTGCATAAAATAGAGTTTGTCAACACAAAGGTTGGTGAGCAATTTTCATAGTTTTGGATAATAAGTATATAGTATGAAATCCACAACTAGTATATAAAAACAATAAATAATAGCACAATTTAGATAATAAAACCGTCAATAAGAATACATTGACGAACCGTCAATAAGAATACATTGACGACAATAATGAAATCGTCAATAAGAATCCATTAACGACACCTTTCTATATGGGGATACCATATATACTCGGAATTAACGTATGATCATACTTTGATAAGGCTACCCGCCTTAGCATTCAAGAGGCTACCCGCCTTATCATTTAGGAATTTGCACATAATCATGTAAAGCATATAACACCAAATCGAGCATTTATTTAAGTAAACATATACAATAAGTGTTGTGGTTTAAGAATCAAGTATAAATCATTTGAATTTGAATAAGTATGCAATGCCATGAAAAACGGGGGATAAAAAAGTACTCACATTAACAAGTAACTTGAAAGATAGTGTCGTGAATAATCGGAGAGATCGGTTTAACGAGCAAGACCTATATTAAACGGGTCTTGTGTTAGTAGGTAGTCTTGGAAGGGTTTAAAATAAAATACATGACAAATAAAGTAAATAAATAAAGTTTAGGATTTAAAATGTAAATATTTGAGAAATTAAATAAACGAGTTTTGTAAAATAAGTTTACTCGAAATCGGGTCTCGGTATTCTATTTGTTAGTTTTTTTTTCACTCAACCTATGTTAAGTGTAAGGCCCCGTTACCGGTAACCCTACTTTCGTGTTGGATTTACTCATAAACACAGTTCTAAATATCAGAGTTAATTAAAAACTTTACGCGGAATATAAAACTTTCATAAAACATTACATATCGATTCATAATCATGTCTTAAAACATTCCTCTTGTCTTTCAAAATCAAAACATAACTTATAAAACATATCAGATCTTCAGATGCCAGGCTTTAGTCTTCTGCCATGTGTCCTCCACTCAAGCCAGCTGTCTCAACCTACTCACCTGCGTGCATACTAAAAGTCAGCTACGCTGAGTGAGTTCTAGTTAATCATACAATACCATACAATACCTTATTACATACATACGTACTTAACCTCATAACTTTCTTTCATACACACATAAGTACTCATGCCTTCATTCTTACTTACATACTTTCTTTCTTATTTACATACTTTCTTTACATTCATAATCATACGTTTTAAAGAGCCTTTCGCCCTATAACCTCACAGATATTATAAGGGTCTGGTCCCTAACATCACAGATATTATAAGGGTCTGGTCCCTAACATCACAGATATTATAAGGGTCTGGTCCCTAACATCACAGATATTATAAGGGTCTGGTCCCTAACATCACAGATATTATTAGGGTCTGGTCCCTAACATCACAGATATTATTAGGGTCTGGTCCCTTGTTTTCGAATATTAGTAGGGTTCGATTCCCTCTTCGTTACCATACAACCATACATCATACCTCGAGTATTATTAGGGCTCGGTACCCTTTTCGTAACCATACAACCATACAACCGTCATTTCCTTCTTTTATTAACTTTATTACGTTCATACACATAAACATACATATCATACTTGCCATATTTATAACGTTACAACCTGACAGTACGTGCAATATCCGAAGATCGTTCACGTACCATCAAGCAATCGTTCATACCTATCATACTTACCATATTTATAACGTTACAACCTGACAGTACGTGCAATATCCGAAGATCGTTCACGTACCATCAAGCAATCATTCATACATATCATACTTACCATATTTATAACGTTACAACCTGACAGTACGTGCAATATCCGAAGATCGTTCACGTACCATCAAGCAATCGTTCATACATAACATACTTACCATATTTATAACGTTACAACCTGACAGTACGTGCAATATCCGAAGATCGTTCACGTACCATCAAGCAATCATTCATACATATCACATATATCACATATGGCATACACTTATCACTTAGGATAAATGTATTAACAACACATCAAGTATGCACACAGCCCCGAAAACATAACAAGGAATGGGGCTAGAAACTCACCTGGATCCTGTTACGCTCGCCGTTGATCGTAATTCCTTTCTTTAACTGGGCTCAGCTAACTGTATAATATTTACACATATCAATTAACTACTACTACTCGTTTTGTATTTCTATCTATATATGACCCACAACGAACGGGGGTCCGGGGGCAGCGCCCCTGGCAGCGGGGTTCTAGGGGCGGCAGCCCCTAGCGGGGTCCAAGGGGCAGAGCCCCTGGCTGGGGTTAAGCTGCCAGGTCAGCTTGGAAAAATTTTATTTTCGATAACTACCTTAACACATTTTCCATTAGGTTTTTAATTTATTTTATAAACGAACTTCGCTTCAGGCGAAGTTAAACCTTAGGCGAACTTGGCTTCAGGCGAAGTTAAACCTTAGGCGAACTTGGCTTCAGGCGAAGTTAAACCTTAGGCGAACTTGGCTTCAGGCGAAGTTATACCTTAGGCGAACTTGGCCGTAGGCGAAGTTATCCTTAGGCGAAGTTACGCTTGAAGGCGAAGTTACGCTTGAAGGCGAAGTTCATCAGGCGAAGTTATCGCGCTGCAGATCTGTTTGCCCATAAATCCTTCGTTACTTAGCCAAATAACTCGATTTTGGTACCCACGGAATCGTATGATCGGCGCCTACAAATCCCAACCATCAAATCGGCCTAAAATCGACGTTTTAGGGGTCCGATTTGGGCAGTTTGGGTTTCGGGTCCGGTTAACCCATCAAATCCTAACCATTTTCAGTACTATAAGCTTTGGTGGATTTGTTCTTACCTTACCAACTCAGATCTATCAACAAAATCTCGGGTCTCGGCTTCGAATCTTGATCGGTTAGTATGTGTGTGTTTTGAGGAGTGTGTGGAGTGTGTGTGGAGTTTGGTGAGAAATGAGATATTTTGGGATTTTGGGGGTATTTATATCCTTGAAATCCCATTCTCATTTATCCTATCTCAATTAATCCAAGTCCATGACCCGCTCCTACTCGATATTAATAATTAAAACGCGAAATCACTAACATAACTTTCTTTATTCAACATTATAAATTTTAGGATGTTACATTAAGTAATAATGTGGGTTAAAATGCAATATTGCAAAACCCTGGGTTATAAGAATACCAAAACGAGGTTTAAATGAGTGTTCGGGTTTGTCGGTTCGAGACTTGATAATTGACCAAGCTCAAAGTTAACTTCCCAAAATAATAAATGTTATGAGATAACTCAATAAAATCAAAATGTACTTAACCAAGTATGTAGTTCTATTGTGAAGAACCTTAACGTTCGTTAAGCGAGTATACGACTTTATCGGTCCGAACTTGTTATAAGATCAAGTTGGTTACCGACATGCCAAGTATGTTTAGAAATTAACTAAAATTGATTTAAAATATAATCTTGAAGAAAAATATGAGTTTTGGTGGCTAAAAACACACTTGTGTGTCTTAAGCGAGTGAACTTGGTTTAGTTCGGTTTTTGGTTCGGTCCTTGACTCGGAATAAGACCGAGGATGGTTACCACATACCCAATTACCATGGAACTTGTAAAGTAACTTATAAATAATAATACTCAAGTTTTACATTCAAAAAGTTAACAATAAAGCTTTTAAACGAAAGTTTGGTTTTTGGTTCGGTTCTCAACACGGGATGAAACCGAGGCTAGTCACCACATACCCAATACCATGGAACTTGACAAACATGAACAATAAACTAAAATATGCAGAAGTTAAGCAAGTATAACAAGTTATATGGTTAGATTTGTTAAATATATAAACAAGGACTACAAAGTCTTCCATGTAACCTTGCCTTACTAGCCCGACATTTCAACCGGCCGAGACCGGAGAAATGAAAGACCGAAGGTAAACAAGGAGTGTATATTATATATATGTTGTAACATCAAGCTTTAAGTATCGATAAGTTAGTTAAAATGAAAGATTAGCTTAGTTTGACCTTGAGAGTCAAACTATGAAGAACAACCTTAGAATTCAAGAATTTGAGAGAGAAATGAGGAAACGAGCAAGCACAAATGAAGAAGATGGGTGTGTATATATAGGGTAAGTTGAATGGGTCTTTCATAAATGGTGTTTCATGAAAATGGGTTGGATATAGACTCAAGAAAGCACAAACTACAAATAGGTCTTTCAAGTCTTCATTTTGGTAGTTTTAGTCCCTAGAGTTCGTTTTTGAGCGTTTTCGGGGCATTTTAAGAACCCAAAAGGGTGTTTTTTTAGATCCGACAACTATAAAACAAATATATAATATAAAATTCATCATTTTGATAATATCGAAAGGTTCGGGATACAAAACGGGTCGGGTTTACATTAAGAATACAAGTATAAAATAACCCGAAATTGACAAATGTCACAAAAGGGGCCAGGTCAAAACATGTTTTAGATTTAAATGGTGTCAGGTCAGAAAGGGTTTCAAATCAAAAGAGGCTAGTTTAAAAAATTATCTATTTGAAATTACTGTATAGTTTAACTTTGTTTCTTGATTTTCATCACCGATCACACGCTTACTGCCTTTGCACGAAGTACACGTCTGCATTCGGGTTATGCGTGCACTAATATCAAGTGAATCACGTACCGACACTGATTATGCGGTTTATGTCATGTTGCGCGCACACTCCGCCACACCGCGCTGGCACCCAATTAGTTTTATTAAAAGTTCCAGCTACTCTGCCAAATATTCAAATATATCTAAAAAGCTCTAGCTACTCTGTCAAACAACTAAATAGATCTAAAAAGCTACAGCCAACAGCTACCAGCTTCCAGCTAACAGCCACCAGCTAGTTATGCCAAACATACCCTTAAACATATCACGGGAACAAAAACCGCATTTCACTCCACAATAAAACTATGTGGGTTATTACCAAATTACAAACATAAAAGAATCCGAGTCTACAAAACTTAAAATAACTAAAAGAGTGGGTGCCATCACATTATACAATATTCATGAATCTTTCCAAACAAACTGTACATGCTAATTATAATATCCATAAACTGCCTGTCCGGGAATCTTAGCTTTGTTTATAAAAGGGTTTGTTTGGTTATTGGACTGGTACGGAAAAACAAGAGCTCGAACCAAGTCAACAAGAACACAACGCGCGGTTTTGGAATTCGTTTGTTTTGTGGTGTCATGGGAAGACAACCTTGTTGTGATCGAGCTGGATTGAAAAGAGGGCCATGGACGATGGAAGAAGACCGGAAGCTTATGAATTTTATCATCAACAATGGCATCCAGTGTTGGCGAATGGTTCCTAAGCTTGCAGGTTTTTTATTCTTTGTTCTTCTTATAGTATAAAACAACGTATGATGTATGGTAGGGTTCATGCTCATGGATTGGCTTATCAAACGTCTAGAGGCATATCCAAATATGGCATGAACTGGAAAATCATGTTAGACACACAAACTTGACACAATGTGATTTTTTACGGGTTGACAAGAATGTGACTCTTTTAACACATTTTTTTGTGTATTCAAAATTTGTAATTTGAGACAAAACTAAAATAAATATTTATAAAATAACTGTGTTTAATTTCTAATTTCCAATATTCAATTATCTTCGTCATATTACTTTTGCATAAAAAAATATTTTGTCTAAAACTTATAAACTTAAATGGGTCAACCCGTGAACCCACCAAGTCAACCCAAACACGACTATTTAGCTAAACATGTTCACAAGTTTCACACAAAAACTCACCCTAACCCGTTTGGACTAAATCAAAACCTGTGAGTTTCGTATTAGCTTTGTGTTGTGTTTTCGCTATTCACACTTCTATAAAGTTATATGGTTAGAAAGCGGATCAAACCCCTTTTTGCATGAAATTTGGATTATGAATTTTTGTTTTTCATGAAGGTTTGCTAAGATGCGGAAAAAGTTGTAGATTAAGATGGATTAATTACTTGAGGCCGGATCTCAAAAGAGGTACATTATCAGAAGCCGAAGAGGATCAGATTATTGAACTTCATGCTCGTCTTGGTAATAGGTAAGTAGCTAGCTAGTTGTTTATCTTTATTTATGTGGTGTTATCTTTATATGCAATTAAACGTTAACTGATTCTTAACATGTAGATGGTCTAAGATAGCCTCACATTTTCCTGGGCGTACTGATAACGAAATCAAGAATCACTGGAATACTCGAATCAAGAAAAAGCTTAAGCTTCTTGGAGTAGACTCAAATACCAAAAATCATGTTATGGAAGAGAAGAAACATATGGGAGCCCATAATGAACAATGCAACAATATTGTGTCAACTAATGAAAATGACCAAGTGGATTGTGCAAAGATATATGAGCTAAAACTTGAAAATGACATGAACTCCAAGAGTCATTACGATAGCGTGTGCAAGATATTCGATGTGGATTCCTGTACGAACACTGCCCAAGAAAAATCATCGTCGAATTCAAAAAGTGATTCCAATTCACTTTCTTTTGAACAGTCAAATTCAATCAACCCCAACTCTTCCTGTGGAGAATCCTCCTTTGTTGAAGGAGATTATTCTTTACAACAATGGGTTGATGGTGTAGATTCTTTGTTGTTATGGGATTGTTTCAATCAACAAGATGACATGTTTTTTCTTTAGGATACAATTAGTTGTAAATGTAATCTTTTTCATCCACTTATGTTGTGTGCTAGGTCATTATTATTCAAGAAAACTTAATTGAAATTCGAAAGGATCGCGGTTAATACTTAATTGTGTTACCAACTAGGTATTCAAGTTTTCATTAATCTCTTCTTCTGGTTTATTTCTTTGTTATGTGTTTTAAACTAAAATAACACATACAAATGCATGTTTATGTTGTTTTCACAATTCGCGCTTATAATTGATTTTCTATATTGAACGACACTATATACATGGAGGGCCTACTTGGTCACGAGTGTTTACTAGTAAAATAATTTTGTTATTTTATTTATCTATGAAAGCCGAGTGATATGATATATTATAAACAATGAATCCTATAAGAAAGTTAACTATGACAATTTTGATTTAGTGGTTAGTCACCCATGTATTTCAACACCAGGACTCTTCTGACCATTCTTATTGTTTAGTTTATCTAGTGTTGAAACTAATGTGGTCTCACATTTTGTGTCTTAGGACGTAGTAAGACGAGGAGTAGCGGGATGACGCCCCTGTCACCTGAATACCTGATCCTCCTTTTTTTCAAACAAACCATTTCACCACTTTCCAAATGGACGTCAAAGAAAAGACAGCCTCATTGTATGCCATTGCAGTCACGGAATAAGGGGCCTAAGAGTGTCGGGCCAATTACTAATCCAACCAATCAAATTAATTCATTCATATTTTTGTATGTAAAGGGAGATTAAATAATAGTTGTGTTGTTAGTTAAACCGGTATGCATTAAGAAAAGATTAGTGAGAGCTCTCATGCAGGGCCGGCTTCGAGAATTGAAAAAATATTTTGGGCCTTAAGTAAAAGAAATACTATGTTGGGTTTAAACAATTCAATTTTCAAATGAGTTTATTTGGTTATAATTTGGGTTGTGTAAAAAATTTTGTATAAAAATAGGCTTAAACATTGTTCATACGAGATTAGAACCCACAACCTTTTGGTTGAGCGTCATATTCTTGCCACTAGACCAAGCTAGTTGTTATGTAATTGAGTTTAAACAATAAATATACATATCTGTTTTCATAAAAATACATATAATTTAAAAAAAATTCGGTCCTAGCGGGGTGTCGGGCAGGAGGCCATCGACCACCCAAACCCCCTCTAGGGCCAGCCCTACTCTCATGCCTAAATGACATGATGTTTTTACTCTTTTAGTTAAACTACTACACATAGTCTAAGTGTAGATGCTCCCCCAAATGTAGTCTTGGGTAGAGGTGGGCAATTAAACCGGTTAACCGAACTGACCTGAAAACTGAACCGAAACCAAACCGGTTTGAAACCGATTTTATAGAAACCGGTTTGGAACCGATTGAAACCGTAGGTTCGGAACCGGTTTGTATTTTTCTCCACTAAAACCGGTTACAAACCGGTTAACCTAACCGAACCGAAACTGGCCAAAAATTGGCCAAAACCCGAACAGAAACCGATTGTAACATGGTGAGAAACCGGTTTCAACCCAAACCGAAACAGATCATAAACCGGTTTTGACTTTTGTTGACCAAACCAAACTGGTTTTAACCCAAACCGATTTTGAGTTTTAAACCGGTTTGTGCACCTCTAGTCTTGGGTGCATCATCATAGAGGTGGGCAAACAAGGTGTTTTTCAAGAACTGGAATATGTGGTCAACAAAAATCAAGAACTGGGTTCAGTAGGAACTAGTTCCAGGTTTGGTCGGGTTTTTTTACTAGGTTATGACCGATTTTGCTGGGTTTTTATCTGGTTTTAGCCGGACTACATTCACTTTTTGACTTGGGTACAGGTGGAACCAGAGGTGCACAAGAAACCCGAACACGAAACCGGTTTTTTATACCCGGGTTTTTAATACTCGAACCTGTACCCGACCCTACCTGTAGGGTATGGATAAGGTATGCACTTAAATACCAAAACCCGTACCTGAACCGGACCAGGTAATACCCAAAAACTGTAACTGGTTCCATACCCTGAACCAAATTTTTCCATACCCGAAACCGAGTTTTTTCAAATACCCGAAAAATACATGAAAAGTACCCGAAAAATACCCCTAAAAATTGCAATCCCTTAAAAAAAACCCGAAAAAAACCCAAAAATATGGTTTTTTCAGTACCCGAAAATAAGGTATTCAAATACCCGATTTTAGAATATCCTTAACTATACCCAACCTGAACCCGATACATAGGGTATGGTTTTTAGAGACAATACCTGAACCCGAACCCAACCCGAATACTGCTAATACCGAATTCTCCAATACCCAGTCATTTATGCACCTCGAGATGGAAACGGTTTCAACGGGTCCGGGTACAATTTATCATAGAAACCAAAACTTGATTAGGGCATGATATCCCTCCCAATAAAGAAATAAATAAAAATGTCTTCTGCCGTATGGAGGAGAACGAGACAAACCTTAACCACGACTGCCGGAGGAGACTCTCCTCGATTAATCAGATTTGCTCTCCATCCTCCAAACAGTGTATGTATTCAATTTCTCTTATTTTTTAAATATTTTATTTTATTCATTTCTCAGTTAGTTATTCCTGAATTAGGTTGAGGTGCAATTTGCAAATGGAAGTCTGTACAAATTGCCGGCTGAATATCTCAGAGTCTTCAGCCCTGCGGTTGATAGTAAGATCAGATCAATTGCTGGTGAAAAGGTAAGTTGGTCTAATCAAGCCGAGTCTCGGCTCGTTTATTATTTATTAATGAATAAAATCGAACTTTCCCAAACACCTTATAACTTATAACCCATAAGTCTTATAACCCATAAGTTATAAGCTATAAGGAGCTAAAATAAGGAATCCCAAACACCCCCCTATATACGTTTTTAAAAACTTTTATATATTTTGAGAAAAACCTTAAACGAGCCTTGAGCTCGTGTAATACCTTAAACAAGTCAAAGCTCGGGTCGAGCTCGACTATGCAATGTGAAGTTAATATATAGAAGTCCAAAAGAGGTCAAACTTAAAAATACACAAGGCTAGAGCTTGGGCTCAAAAACCAAACGAGCTTTATTTGAGGCACGGGATCAGCTTGTTTCTAGCTTTTTTATCGATTGAGCAGGTTGGCTTGTTTGCATCCCTCTCAACCAGTGGCGAAGCTTGGACGAGTTCGTCCGGGGGACTCAAAATGTATTAAAAAAATCATAAACGAGGGGTCTGGGCTCAAAACGGGTAAATTAACACTA
The DNA here is from genome assembly GCF_021521415.1 of Bidens hawaiensis. Lineage (NCBI taxonomy): Eukaryota > Viridiplantae > Streptophyta > Magnoliopsida > Asterales > Asteraceae > Bidens > Bidens hawaiensis. The sequence continues at coordinate 49,283 of NW_027505336.1, read as the reverse complement.
TGTATACAAATTTTTGTGCGAAAAAGGGTCAATTTACACTACTGCGCGAAAAAACGGGGGGGGGGGGTGGCTCCGGGCATAAGGAAGCTTTGCCCCTGCTCTCAACTTAATATTTTCAGGCTTACATTAGGTTCTGATATAGCGGTCAAATATTTTTGAACCAGGTCATTTATGGGCGCCGTTACGTAGGGATCATGTCTGCAGAACCCGTAGGAAACTACGGGGTAAGGTAGTTTATTTGTGGTTTGATGTAGCTTAGTGATAACTGCTACAATTACTAGCTGAATAATTTTATTTTGTTTTTGGCGTGGTTAATTTAGGTTGCTTTTTGATGACTTGCATAAAACTGGGATATATACATGGGACTATTTCTATTATCTTGGAAGCAACAAGTTCACACTCATGAGAAGTTACATCGACACGTTGAGGAAGCATGGTCTTAGCCGTGACCCTCGTGCCAAAAAATAAAATGCAAATTTTCTTGAACGACATGTTCATAGCACATAGAGGTGATGGTTTCGACCCATTTGTTGTGAACAAGATGATTTTGTATCTCTAAATTGTGACATTTTGTTTTGAATTCCTTTGACTGAAATGCGGTGTTACAGTTATTTATTGGAATACTGAAAATTACTTGATGTGTTCTTTGTTATTTTGTAATTTTAAAGTTATTTTTTTTTTAATGTAGAACAGTTAAATTGTAATGCACAATGAATTGTGGGCTGCAATGAATTGATCAAGATAGTCTGTCAATTGGTATATACAATTGTAATGCAACGGCAATTTGCAACGCATGAGAATTCGCTATATGCATAGAACATAAAATAATGTTTACAATAGTATCAAAACTAATTAAATAGAAGTTACAAACATAAAGCTACTAGTTACCGCTTTCAATATAGGTAACGGAAAAAAAACGAATGTGTATTACAAAATTTAAAAGTATGATTACACAAAAGTTGACTTGCATATCGCTAAAATTAAGTCATAACATACCTAAAATGATATCGATACATGCTTTAAATCAACCAAAAATCATAGAAACGAATACCGGTAGTGGTCTCAACAATGCCAACACCGGCACCTATGCTTGTTCGGTCGTTTGGTTCGTTATGATACTGGTATACTCGGTATTGTTTACGCTACTAAAATGCTTTATTTAGGATACAACTCCGTTTTTAATAAACTTTATTTCGAAATGTTGAGGAAAGAAATTAATCACAACCATGTATTTAGTGTGCTTTATTATTTTTATTTTTTTAAGTTGCATGTTATTATAAAAAAAATAAAATTATTTAAAAATTTAATTGGTAAAAGCAAATTCTATTTATAGTATAAAGAGTGAGAATGAAATTTAAAAGAAAATATATATTAAAATAAAAAACACATGCATTAGTACACTAGTTTTTATATATTGTAATTTTCTACCCTTCAACGAAGAGTAGATAGTACACAAATTTTTCTTTACTTTACATGTATATATATAACTAGTTTTAGAACCCATGCATTACACGGAATTTGTCAACATGCAAATTAATACAGTAAATTATTTGAAACAAATAAAAAAAACTAAATAGAAATTTTAGAAACAATTCAAATTTTGTTATATTGTATAAATATTTGGTTGATCAGCTATTAATGCCATAAATACCTAAAATTCTTCTTTTTATGTAAATCCATTTTTTACATATGAAAATATTTTTTAAATTAGATAATATATTTTATATATGTTTTTGTTGTTATGTTACAAAATATAGATATTTAAAAAAGTTAAGATATTAAGGAAAATAATTTAATTTTTAAATGCACGTGTAATCTAAGAAATTGTAGATTATTATTATTGTTGTTGTTGGTACATTTTTTTATATTATTATGCATGAAATTATTATATATTGCAAATTAAACTTTAGGTTTATATTTTCACATGTACATTGCATTAAACTTTATTTGTTTTATAAGGAATTGTTCAATTTTAGAATATATAATCTTTATTTAAAATATGAAAAGTTCTTAGAATGTCTATAAATAGATATTAGGAATTTGAGCGGGAAGATTTAGCCAAGAAAGAATATGGAGCTGTCACGTCATCCTCATTGTTTTCTTTTTTTAGTATAGATAGATTTGCAATATTAAGAATAGTATATTACACTCTTCTAAATTTTTATAACTAGGTTGGCCTACGCTTCATCATGCCATCATGGGTTTACGCTTACTCGATCAGGTTTAAAAACTAGAGGTGCAAGTTAACTTATAAGGTTTTTAGTCGATGCACTTGCTATAGTAAATGAATGAGAAAATCTAAAAATATAGTAATAAGATAGCCACAAGGATAACAAAACATGTTTATTTTGTTTTTTTTTTATTATGTAATATCCAAACCCAGTGCTACGACATGTAAAAAAAATAAAACCCCAAAAACTAACATCTTCGGTTAATTGGTTGGCATAATATGTGAGTTAATTAAAAAATTTTAAAAAGAAAAGAATCAAACAAAAGTAAAAAAAAAAAAAGAATTAAAATTCAAACTAGCACGTTATGGCGGAACCCATATAAAACCAAAAAAATATATATAACTTTTTTATATTTAGTTGATAAGCTTAACATGTGAGTTAATTAAAATTAAAAATAATAATAAAATAAATTTGAAATCATATACTATAAAACACATGGAACACCATTCATTAAGGTATGTTTGGTTGGAGGTAATGGAATGAAGGAGGAATGAAATGGAAGAAGGAATGGAACGGGCAAGGGAATAAAATGAATAATTACCATTCATTTTCCTTGTTTGGTTAACCTATAGGAATGAAATCGTTTTTTTTATTTTTCTTGGATAATTTTTATTGTTTTGTATCCAAAAAAACTGTAGAAATGAAATAAAAATAATAAAAACACTTCTATCTCAAAATACTTTTTAACCAAAAGAAAAAAAAACCTACAATGGCGACGGTGGTAGCTAAGGCGACGAAAATGGTGGTGGTGACGACGGTTGTGTCGGCGGAGTTGGTGGTGGTACCGATGGTAGTGGTGGTGATGGTTGTTAGGTGATGGTGTTGTTGAGAAAGTAGGGTGAAGGATGAACGGAATGAAAAAAAAGAAGGGGGTGGTAAGGAATGGTTTTGATGGAATGGGATTCCATGTGTAATAGATGATTCCATTCCATTGAGCAACCAAACACCACTTTTTTCATTCCGACGTAATTAATCATTCAATTCCTACTGTCATTTCTGCATACCAAACGCTACCTAAACTTCTAAATTTTACACTCTAAGTTAAGGAGAGAAAGGAAAGGAATCATTTCCTTTCCTTTCTTTTCATTTTCAATTTCTTTCCTCTTTTCCTTTGCTTTTCTTTCTATCTAATTCTTTCCAATTTGAAAAGAAAATAAACCCGTCCAATTTACTCTTTATTTGCCTTGTGTTTTCCTTTCCTTTTATTTCATTTAATGAAACTCAGGAACACATATTTTCTTTGTTTATTTTCCTTTCCTTCCTTTAATGAAACTCGAGAACACCACTCCACTTCTGAAATTCATTTTTTATTATTTCCTTCTGATAAAAAAACTCAGGAACACGCCAACTAGCAAATGCACAAACATGCTAGCAAGCCATACAAACAAAAGAAGCAGAGTTCAAATAAAATAAAATATATAATAATAAATAATAATAATTGCATTAAATCTTATTTCCTATATTACAAATTTCATAACTTATTTATCATAAAAGGGTGACAAAACAAGCCCAAATGAGTTGTTTTGGGTCATAACTCAAAATATAAATAAAAAACAAAAAATTAAGAAAAACCAAAATGTTTCCTTTGTCAACCCCATTTCGCTGAAAATGAACAACACAATGATAAATAAAAAAGACACAATAGATCGTAAAATATAACACAATGGCGAACAAAACATGACACACTATTGAGTAAATTAACACAATATCAAGGAAAAAAACACAATGTCAAGAAAAAAAAGACACAATCAATGACAAAAATAAACACAAAACACAATGATAAACAAAAAGACACAATGATATTTTTCACTCAACATAGTTTTTTAGAACGAGAAAGACGGTGAAAACATTTTTGTGTTTTTACTTTTTCCGTTTTTTTATTAAATTTTGAGTTATGGTTTTTTAAAATTTTTTCAACAGGTTTTTTGAATAGCTACAAATCATTTTCATCATTTTCATTTTTGTCCTCCTTTATAGAATAACTTGAACCTCGTAATAATATCGCATCTAGCTTATTACATATATTCTAATTCTAAATAATAATATTACACATTGTTTTTTGTTTTCTTACGAGATTTTAATTTGTTTTTTTCTAAGAAATTGAAATGATGTAAAATGTGTAATATTATTATTTGAATGCATGCAATAAGATTATATTAACCAAAGTGGGCGTCTTTTCTTTTCTGCTGCAATTAATCATCAACTCTCCACACTCAATTCCTTTCAGCAAACCCACATTGATTCATTGATGGCTCATTCCTCGGGCATCCAACAACAGTTCCCGGATAAAGGTGACTGCTTGTTTTGCCTCCGCACCGGCAAGTTCAATCACCCTGCTGTAACGAAAAATCTGGTATTTTTTAATCAATTTGGGGGTTTTGTTGATAAATTACTGATTTTTGGTGAGAAATTGATTTGGGTTTTGTTGTGAAGGTTGATGGTGTTGGAAGCTCGTCTAAGGTTCCGAGTCAGATGCCGTGCAAGGTACAATGTGATCGTGTGATTGTTTACCAGTGTTGTAGAACTCGCTAGACGGGATGTAGATTTGTTGGATTTCTAGAATTGGAATTTTATATGTAACTTTATGAAATTATTTATACATACACACACAAAAATAAAAAGGTTTTCAAAATTTTATATGTAGTTTTTTAAAATAAGTATAATGTTTTAAATGCTTCGAAGAATTTAACAAAAACATGACCAGTTTTGACCAAAATTTGATCAAGGATGACTGGTTTTGACCGAAATTTGACCATTTTGACCCAATTTTGGTGAAAGATTTTGACAAAATATGACTGATTTTGACCAAATTTAATCAAATACTTTGACCAAATACGACCAATTTTGACCGTAATTTGACCAATTTTCACCGGATTTCACTAAAAATTTCATAGATCGATGTGGGATTGTGGGCTGATTAGGGCTGTTCAAAAAGCTCGAAGCTCGGGCTCGTGGCTCGCTCGAATAAAACTAGCTATAAAAAGTTGATTTGAAACATCCTTGGTTGATTTGGATCATTATTGTAACCGAGCCAAAATCGACCCCGGCTCGGCTCGCTGGCTCTATCTTAAGCTCGTTTAACTTCAAAATCGAGCTAGAACCTAGCTAAGTTGCCTTGTTTGATTTCGAGCCCGAGCTCGAAACCACCCTGGCTCGACTTGGGCTCGACTCGTGAACAGCCCTAGCTGATTTTGGGTGATTTGGACCGATTAGGTCCGGCTTTGACCGACTAGCGATTATATGGTCCGATTTGCTGAAATCGCATCGGCTAGCCTTCTATTTCCAACTAATCGGTACCTAGGATAGATTTTTACAACACTGTCTTTTATAGATTCATCTATTCATAATTGTTTGTCTTAACATATAGAGTTAACCGAGGAGGATTCGATTATAGGTGTCTTCAGCAAAAAAAGATATATGTATATTTATTAGAACGATAAGGGATTCCATGAACTGATTTGCAACATGACATAAATATAATAACAGCAAACTTTGAAATGCTTCATTTTATGTATTTACATGTTGCTTATGTTTTCATACATGCTGCAGTTTTACCCTGCTGGTCTTTGCAAGTATGGACAGGCATGTAAGTTTGAGCACACCAACACCGAGGCAAAAAACCTATCCCAGAACTGAACATTCTCGGGTTACCTAAAGATTGGTAATTTACTTCTTCTGATCTTTTCGACCATGCCAATTAGTAATATGTTTAAAGCATTTTTGTCTGTAGTAAATTAAATTATCTTCTTAATCTTGACCAGGGTAAGATGAATTGTGCTTTCTACATTCGTACCGGTTTGTGTGGTTTTGGTGAATGCTGAAGGTTCAACCATCCCGATCCTGTCATGATTCTCTATCCTGAATCCGTGAATAAACGCAAAGAAGTTGTTCAATCAAGTCAGTCACGCATTTCAGTGCCTGTGATGAGACGCAATCTTCCAATTGTGCATCAAAACTATGCAGTGACTAAGTCTCAGGTATGTGTGTCTAGAACCAATCGTTTCAGTAATGTTTTGATTTCTGTTAATGGGATTACAGATTATTCATATGTTGGTAATTCATTGCAAAATGTAAGTTGTTACGTTTTTTCATTTCTGATGCGAGAAGTGCTTTATGATATAAATAGGCAGCAGACTGCAAACTGAGGATTGAAATTACTATCGATGTTACTCCAAAGCGAGAACCATATGTTCTCAATGGTGTTGGTCTGCCAATAAGACCTGTAAGTACCTAAATGTTTTTACATGGTTTGATGATAGCATATTAGTTATATTGATCACAAAAAGAAGATCGAGTATCACATAAGTTTTAAGTTTTGTGATATTCATCACCTTATGTTTTATGAATCAGGGAAAGAAGGTATGTTGGAATTATGAAAAGTTCGGTCTATGTAAGTTGGGCCGTGCTTGTGTATACGACCATCCCGAGAAGCGTTTGGGGTCCACATCAGCAGCTATTTCCTGTGTTAAGACACAGGAGACTGGCGCACCACAGGAGTAAGTTTCAGGAAATGATGTGGTGATTTACATAAGGTTCTTTTTTACTTGACTTAAAAATATAACTTATTCTGGCTAAGACTTAAACTGTGTTATGTTGTGTTGGAAAAACAACTTCTCTTCCTGAACTTGAACTTTATCTTTAGTTTGTTGCTTTCTTTGACGATACTATGATATACTTGATCAGTGAACGTTATAAGCTACTTGAATGTTTGCCATAACTAATTTGAAAGATATCGTTGTTATGCTTCTCTCAGTCTTTTTTCATGGTGCTGAAAGATTACAACAACTAAGACCCTAAGGCCAAGCTAAGATAAAACTGTATTCCCCCCCCCCCAAAAAAAAAAAAAAAACCTTTGACCTTGACCTTTAGGGGAGTGTACAGTTTTTGTCTTTGCTTGGTCTTAGAGACTTTGTTTCTAGATACATTAGGCTGTCTTTGCATGCTAGCTTCTTCCTTTTCGTGTCTTCTATAATGCTTTGCCTGTTACAGTGTTACTCTATGTGTCTTGTTTTCTTATTGTGTCCATATATGGTTTATGGAGCCGGGGGTCTCACTGGAAGTGGCCTCTCTATCCTTCGTGATAGAGGCATGGCTTTGCCTATAGTAGATCAAAACGATACTTTTGTTGTATATAAACGACACACACAAGGTGGAAGGTGATATGAACTGGATCTATTATTATGATAAATACGGGCAAAATAGGTACTAAATCATAAAAGGTTTAACCGACGCGTGAGAGACGATCGACTATGCTTATTGGTAAATACCAAGTAAAATAATCATGGTCAATCATATTAAAGTACATGTCTAAAGTCATATTTGTATATTTTTGGATGAGAATCCATTACTAATAAAACTCTAGCTCTTAAGCATCGAAAAAGTAACTTGCTAGCTTAGTTAACTTACTCCTAAGTGTTAACAATAGTTAATTTTTAAAGATCACAATATACCAAATAGGCTTATCTAGTAATACTAAAATAACAATTTCTATAATAAATAACTCGAGTCTTGTTGAAGTTTTGGGCGCATAAACTTTGTAAGCATTTCGTTATAGCTTATAAGAAAGGTTGTTTAGTATCATTGTGCCTTACAATATGGAATTTGGACATGCTTCCTTTTTTACTTTACATGGTGCTACAACAACATCCAAATCGGGTCTTGTAGTTGGATTTTACGATGTCTTGCGTAGTCGACACAATTCCGAAATCTAGATTTGTGTTGCAACATGTAGAAAAATCCCTAGAGAGGCTTAAACTCTGGCCGACAACGGCCAAGTTACACACCATAAGCATCAACGATAAAGACGTATGTATGCATGTAAGGTAAGAGAGTGTGGAGAGAAATATTACGGTGAGAAAGCTAGGAGAGCATATATTTGGTGAGAGCATGAGAGAAGGGAGAAAGGTATTTCCTTATTCTTGAAGGGTCATTTTCCCTATATAAGAGGGTGATAGACCTAAGCCTGAGTGGTATATCGGCACAAATAGGATGATGTAGTTCTATCTGCATCATGCTAGATTCATAAAACGTTATGTGTGCTAGATGTTGGTGTATGCCAACAAATTGAAACCTAACTTCGAAGGTAGTTATTACATCGAAACAGAAGGCAAGCGGGCAACAAGCTGCGCAGCTACCTCTTTTTGAATTGACTTGTGGTCCAAATGGCTCATGGTTTGCGGGTGACTTTCGATATAAATGGCTTCTTCTAGGTCTTGTTGACTTAATCAATTTGGGCCATCACCAGTCGAACTTCGCATCTAGATTCTTTAACCGAACATCTCGACTTAGCAATCACGCCGACTTTGATTTACTTCTTGTGTTGATTTTCTCGGGATTGACGCCGCGTTTGACTTTTTCGGTTGACTTTGATTTCTTGATGCTGATGACTTGATAACGATGACGTGTTGACGTAAATATAATGACTCTTGCTTTCAGTGGTTATTGTCCGCAAACCTTTAGGCCCGAATGACCTTGGTCCGATGTATATGTCAATGGCCCTAAACAATGTAGATGTCTTCTTTGTATGGCTCGGGCTATCTTAGTTGACCATATATGATAATGTATAGTGGAACACGAGAAATAGAACTCTTCTTATATAACAAGTTAATACACAATAAGGGGCAGAAGATAAATGTATTGCAAGGGAATGATAATATTAGTGTGTTTAGTCAGTGGTGCCTAAGGTCATGGAGAGTAGGTTGCTCCTCCAACTAATAATGACAATAAGGCCGTTAATAGTTAGATGCTATGGAGAGAGGGTAGCTAACCAAAATGTAACAACAAACCATATTCGATGATATGCACCAAGTTAGAGTGGTGGCTCAAGACAACACACCTTTGGCATATGGCCACGGTCTTGGAGCGAATTAGAGTTGTAGATCAAGTGGTCATAAAGAGGAATGCAACTGAATGTTACAGAGCAAAGTGGAGTTGTAGCTCAATTGACACTCTTTCCTCGCACTTTCTAAAGATTTCTCCGAGTGTTAATACAAAGAAATTGGAATTAGTTATTGTAGTTGGGTTGAATCGTGTCTAGCATATCGGACACGCTCCCAAGTCTAGATCTATGCTTCAAGATGTAGAAAAATCCTTAGAAAGTAACCCAAGGTCAAAGCTTTGGGGAACACCCTCTAACGATCAAGCCAGGAATCTATATTAACATATGTGTGTAAACATATGACAATATGGAGTTATATATTATTAGCTAGAAAGCTAAGAGACGACTTCTTTGGTGAGTGCACGAGTGAAGGGAGAAAAGGATTACTTCTTTATAAAAATTTGCCTTGCCTTTTTATAAGGGGGTGTAAGGGGCCTAAGCTCTTGAGAAAGCGGATTGCCGAAGCCCAAAAGATTGGGCCCGGATAGATGTCACGTCATCATGACCGATATTTAGAAAATCCCAACTTGATTGAAGTAAAATCTTTGAAGGAACACAGTAAGAAATGATGGGGCTATTATCCAACTTAGAGCTCTAAATTCCATTTGGAAGTGAAATGGGCCCCCGAGGAAACAAAATATTAGGTAACTTTATTCTTCTGTGACGCCTATAAATGCTTGTATCTTTTCTTGCATCCTCGTGAATATTGTGTAAATAATGTTAGCTTATATATATGATTACATTGTGTATTAAGCATTAATATATTCTAGTCTCCATTTCTAAACGTTTATAGCAATTGCATATTTGATATGCCAAAGGTAGTTAGAAGATCCACACTTGTGAGTTAAGTCGTTTTAAAACGAACCGATCTATGATTACCACGGTTAAGCCATTACCTAATTATCACATTCACCTATTAGTTATTATCTATTGCAATCCCCACTAATATATATACATGTTCTGTTATATTTCTCCAATTTTAGTATTTCACTAATATAGATACAATTTTCGTTATTAATGCAAGGCTTGATTTGTCAAGTAGTTTACCAAAATAAATGTCCAAAATTCTCTTAATAAGGACAAAAAACCTTGCAGACGATGATAAGGGTCATAAAAGTAAATTTGCTTTAAATACTCATTTGATGTAAATGATTCATAGGCATTGATGAGAAAATATAATATGCGTAATATTGACGTGTTTTTTTCTTGAGTTCATTACAGGAAATAAAATTTGAATTTTCAGATTATAGAATATCAACTTTCAAGTGACATGACATATTGTGAATTGATGTATTATTCCGAAACTATTGCTTTCTATATGGTAATGAAATTGGGAAAATGAAGAATATTATTGACGGGCTTACTTCTTTTGCAAATATGACTTTAATCAAGCACGATACTCTGATTATTGCAGGAATGGAGAACACTGGATGGTGTTAGGTTTGGGTGAGCCTTGGAGCAGCTTAAGGTGACCTGCACGGGTTTGAGTCATGGAAACAGCTTCTTGTAGAAATGCAGGGTATGTGTACATCATGTCCAGGTGGCCAGATGACACTCCCCGAGACCTGCACACTCGGGAGCCTTATGCACCAGGTTCGCCATTGCTTTTTTATTGGTGTTCGGTAATATTTTTCTTATTAGACCAGTAGATGAATATATGCACAGTCTTCTTTTAATGGGTTTAAAATCGACAAACAAGTCCAATGAATCTACATGGCAACTTCACGTATATATGTTTATTACCGAATCGATTAAACTGGGAATCTTGGTTTTAATTAGGAGCGCATAATGCGCACATCAAAAAATCTGGCCTGATGCTATCTTACGCAGTTTTGATTGCTATGGGTCTGAGTTTTTCAAATTTGACCATCATTTGAGCAATGGGCTTCTTTCCGCGTGTTTACAGGTTTTTGTATGACAAAGCTAACTGTAGGTTTCACAGTGTTGAGTTAATTTTTTTTGAAAAGGCCAAATATATTAAAAAAAAAAAAAACTGAACCTCAAGCAAGTAGCTAGAGGCCCAACACACAACAATCCAAGAACGAAATTACAAAACAAACGACATGGAAATTACAACGGGAAATTCACAAAATTAAATTTGCACCATGACTCCCGATCAAAATCCGTCCTTTTGCTTCTATTTTTGATCAAAATCCGTCCTTTTGCTTCTATTTTTGATCACAAAATTAAATTTGCACACTTTGTCATTGAGCCTTTGCTTGAATATTTTGTCGTGTCTCACTTTCCAAATCAACCAAAGCATTACCGCCAATATAGCTTGCAGTGCTTTCCTTTTCTCCTTTGACATTTGATGTTGTAATGGAAGCTCAAGAAGGGATTGCACAGAATCTCACCTGCTGCTAGTAGGTAGCTTAATTCAAGAAATAATGACAGACCTATTCAAAGTTGTGTGGCTGCACTTTAACATCAGATGCTCCGTGGTCTCTGGATGTTGGCCGTATATGCCACAATTCACGTTTGAAACATTTATTCCTCTCGAAGCAAGTGCTACCCGAGTAGATATTCGATCTGGTAGTGCTCTCCAAATAACACATATAACTTTTATCGGTACCCAATTATTCCAACAATTGAATTCAACACTTGGTTGCCCCCCGTTGTCAAATGCCATCTAAAGTCTCCAACCAAAAATGGGTTGACAAAATTGACCAACCCCTTCATAACCAAATATCACCATATTGAAATCAAATTTATACAGTTAGGGCGCGTTCGTTTCACAGAATTCGTGGGAATTCAAAGGAATTGGAACTAAAATCCCATGACATGGCGTGTTCGTTTCGTTGGAATTGGAATCTTAATTCCATTTTGGTGTGTTCGGTTGTCAAAGAATTGGAATTGGAATTCAATTCCTTCAAATTCCTTGAAATAAAGGATTTCAAATCCTTCCAAAATGTGGAAAATTTCAAGTAAATTCATTGGAATCTTTTCTCTGAGTTTTTGAGGGTTTTTGTTTTGAACGAGGACAACGAATAAACCATTTTAGTTTTTTTGCCTTTTTTGTTTTTGATTTATATTTTGAGTTATGAAGTTTTTATTATTATTTTTGAATATTTTTTATGAATTCCATTCCATTCTGTGAAACGAACGCGCCCTTAGTTAATTCACTAACCTCCCAAGACGGTCTTGCCTTTCTATTCCATTTCCAGTTCCACTCATTGCCACCGTTCAGCCATGAAATCCTTTCAGATGTTAACACATCCTTTTTAACTACTAAGGCAAATAAGGAAGGGAACTTTAATGCTGCAGATTCTTAAGGTTCATATTTGATCATTGTTGGTGAATATGCCAAATTGGGCAGTTCATGATGTTGGATTGAGTAGACTTGTTGCATCTAAACTTCTTTTTACAGTGTTAACAATATATACAAAGATGCAAATAATATAAATAACAAATTATGAAGCTGTTTCTGAGAAAATGGAAATTTTATTGCCATTTTGACCCGCTTAGTTATAAAATATCAACGGGTTAATTTGGGTTGTGTTTTATCTTGAATGGGTCAAATGGGTAAAACAGAAGAAATTAGTTTAAGAGGTAATGTGGTTAACTGGGTCAAAATGTGCTCAAAGTGTATTTTAAGTTTTTAAATATTTTTAATGCATAGACCTCCTAAACTTCTTTATTCAAAAATTATTTATTTATTTTTTTAATAAAATAGTTTCTGTATATTGAAGTTAGTTATAAAATAAAATGTAAATGACGGATGAAAGAGTATAGGTGGGTCGACCCAGCCCAACTCAAGTACCCGACTATATACCAACTAACCCGCTTAACATTTTTGCGATATCATATTATTTCATACCATTTTATGCTTTTTGTTGTATAATATTACAATTTGTATTTTTGTTTCAGATTTGTCTGATTTCACACTCTATTAAGAAGCTGCTGCTGGTCTGACCTGAAGAGTGAAGAATACAGGCACTGGACATGGGTGTGTCGACGTGTCGTCGTTTTGTAGGTGGCTTGCTAACAGGTACCCTCAATGATCAAGCACAAATGTATCACAAATGATATAATAACATTCGATTGTGATTTGATTTTTAAAAAAATCTGCTCTACTGGGTTGTTTCTAAACTTTTGTTTATAGTTTTTGATGTATTGGTGCTGTGTGTCTCGAAGAGTTTTGCTATGTTTGTGCTTAAAGCTTTGAACGCTTGGGTGTATTGGCTAGTCTGGACTTCGTCATAGACGACCTTAGCGGGATAAGAAGGTGTACATGCCAAGATGCGTCACTGGTCGCGAGCTGTGTGCCGCTCGCCTGATGAGTCCATGGCAGGACGAAACCAGTGAGCCTAGGGCAACCGGGCCCCACACGGCCTTGAAAGACAACTCAAAGGGTGTTGCTATACAGACGCAGTCCCAATTTTTCAAGCGCCCCGTATACGAGTCGTATGTGAATTTTCGTGCTTGACACTGTACATGACAAGTCAGATTTGCCGTTGACCAAACTTCTATACAACACTTGCACATATACGAGTCGTATAGAGTCATATGTGTTGTATATTACTTAAAATTATTAGGGACATGCCTGGATTCTCGTCGGTCCGTGGGACAAAAATTATTTAACACGACACAATATTTAGACTTTATTTGAAATGATATAAGATTCCGTAAATTATTTGACACAAAACAAGATTCCACCACTAATTATTTGACACAATATAATATTCTATCGAAACGAATATATAGAACTATATATTTGCTCCATTTTATTCATTCAACTATCATTTTCTCTAATTCACTTAGTAGATATATAGACAGATTTAAATAGAAAAACAAGTTAGAGTGGTTTTCTTAGTGAAGAGATATGGTCGTGAACCCGAGTCGGATCTTGGTCCAAATAGCCACTTTGGAGCAAGAAAGACCCAAATTGTTGGAAGAAAAACGTCAAATGGACAAACTCACAGGTGAACCCTCAATGACCAGCCTGGATATGCCACTTGGATAAAGGGCACAAGCATGGACCATCACAACACTACCAAACAACTAAGTAAAAAAAACAACTAAGTATATGCCACTTTATTTTCAAAAAAAATTATTTTCAAAAAAAAAACAACTAAGTAAAAGGAAAACAACTCAACAGAGAAACACCACTCGCATAGGAGGTACGCATGGGTACCACTATGACAACTATGCAGGGGCAGGGGGAGACAACCTGGGTCAAAACAATATCTGCACTATGTTGGTCACAGAGGGGACCAAAAGGATATTCCCATAATGCTCTTTCTATTGTGACTCATGCTTATCACTCACTATACCGATTCTCACGCATAATGGTTATTAGAGGAAGTCCCCTTTTAGTAACGAGACTAACGATGTTGTTAGTTTGGCATATTTAAATCGTTTATTCAAATTCACCCCACCCCGTAGAAATACCCATCTAGGCTCTGGTTTACAAGCGTGTCTCTCATCAAGGATTTGTTGGTGAATTTTGTGACGTGTCTAGTCGTATAAAACACATTGTATTTATTAGGAGATGATATCAGATGACTCTAGAAAATATCTTTATATTGTTTAACATATCCTATAAAATATTATATTGGTGAGGTTGATCTTATGCCATATTTAGAGGAGAGTTGATATGGCATCTTTCATGTATATACAGGATCTATGTATTACGGTTTTGATCATCAAAGAACAATATACCATTGAACACTTTCATGGTATCAGAGCTTCGGTTCTTCAAACCCTAGTTCTCCAAAACCATTAACCAAAATAATGGCCGGTGATAGTGATAAAGGCGGTGAGTCATCTGGTACAAAATCTGATCCACCCAGCCTACACGGTAACGAATATTCAAAACAAGATTCGGACCCTCGACGGAAAAACGTTCACGTACTCGTCGTGGGTCAAACTCTTTCGTCTACATGCAAAAGCATATAAGGTGAGTAACCATATCGATGGTTCACTCCCCCCTGACTACGTGTAGTGGTCGGAAATTGATGCACTCGTTCTACAATGGATATACAGTTCCGTATCCATGGAAATACTTGAACGAATCATTTCCAACGATATATCGGCCCATACTGCCTGGATCAAGATCCAGGATATTTACTATCGTGGTCGTGCACAATGGAAGAGGAGGGTTTTAGTTACTATGGCGGCGATCAGTTTGGAAGGGGACATCCATACTATCCATTCCAGGTTATCAAAATCAATATGGGTCACAAGCCCAATACTCACCACAACAACATTGGGCAGCGCCTCCTTCACCCTATCCTTCTGTTCCGGCCCAGACCCAGTTCCCTCAACAGCAGACCCAAGTTCAGGCCCCCAGTACAATGCTGCAGGTGGTGTCGGTCCAACTCCGCTAAACGGTTTAAGCCCAGGTGACATTGGTTCGGCTCTTCAAAACATGAACCTCAACTATATGGTCCCAACTTGGCACATGGATACGGGGGCATCTTCTCATATTACTTCGGATGCCGGTAAAATTACCACTCCCTTATCTTCTAACCCAAATACTATATTTGTTGGTAATGGTTAACGTTTGCAAATTAACGGATCCGGTAACGCTTTATATGAACTTCCAAACAAAACTTATCGCCTAAATCATATTATTCACTCTCCTCAAATTATTAAAGACCTCATTTCCGTTCGAAAATTCACCATTGATAATCTTGTTTCCGTTGAATTTGACCCGTTTGGTTTTACTTTGAAGGATCTCAAGGATGGACGCCTCCTTTCCCGACACAATAGCACCGGAGATCTCTACCCATTCACACCACCAGCGTTTACTCTACTGTCGTCGTCTACTACTATCCCATGGCACAATCGTCTCGGCCACCCCGGAGCGACTGTGCTTGACTATCTTAGTCGTTATTTGATTTTTAATTGTAATAAAACAGTAGCGTCTTTCTTTTCTCATTCATGTCAAATTTCTAATAGTAAACGTTTACCTTTTAATGAGTCGCATTCCATTACTATTAAACCATTTGACATTATACATTGTGATCTATGGACATCTCTGGTGTCAAGTAATTCGGGTTATTAATATTATATGGTCCTCATTGATAACTATACTCATTATGTTTGGGTCTATCCCCTCAAATTTAAGTCGGAAACTTTCCCCACTTTTGTCAAATTCCACACTTTAATAAAAACACAATTCAATACTCTTATTAAATGTTTCCAATGCGATCTTGGCGGTGAATTTGACAATAATAACTTTAAAACATTTTCGCATTCCAATGGTCTAGTTTTTCGATTTTCCTGCCCTCAAACCTCACAACAAAATGGGCGGGCTGAGCGTATGATCCGTCGTTTAAATGACATTGTTCGTGCCCTGCTCGTTCACGCTCACCTTTCCTCCACATTCTGGGTGGAAGCATTACACACAGCTACCTACTTACATAATATCCTTCCCACTAAACGCCTTCACTTCCAAACACCCGCGTTTGCTCTATATCAACGCCAACCCACCTATGACCACCTCCGAGTGTTTGGCTGTGAATGTTATCCTAACTTATCCGCCGAACAAGCCGACAAACTTTCCCCACGCTCCGTCCGCTGTATTTTCTTGGGTTATCCATCCGACTTCCGCGGATACCGTTGCTATGACCCAAATACCGGGCGAGTGCATATATCCCGCCATGTCACTTTTAATGAGTCATCCTTCCCTTTTCCTGAACCCGCCCAACCCTTGTCATATACATTCTTAGATGATCCCATACCTACTACATATCTCAACCCAATGAACATACCCACTACACCCACCATGACCCAACAAACCCAACCGAACCGAAGACCCTAGTACATCCCTTACTCCAACAAACACACATGATCACCACTCTCCACAAAATTCCCCACTACCCTCCGGTCCCACTGTGCCATCACAACCTGATTCATCAACTCAACCTACCACCACAGCCCCGTCATCAAATGCCCAGCCACCCACGACGCCACTACCCCTTGACAACTCTACCAACCATTCTGACCATCCTATGCTTACACGTGCAAAATGCGGAATCATTAAACCAAATCCCAAATATAATCTAGCTACTACCACCATTTCCCCCATCCCAACCTCGTACATTAAAGCGTTGACGGATCCTAATTGGCTTCGTGCCATGAACAACGAATTTAGTGCTTTGCAGGATAATCATACATGGGAGTTGGTCCCCCGACTGGCTAACCACCCGGTAATCCGATCAATGTGGTTGTTCAGACATAAGTTTAAAGCAGATGGGAGTCTTGATCGTTACAAAGCTCGGTTGGTATGTAATGGAAAATCGCAAACTGTTGGCATTGATTGTACAGAAACATTTAGCCCGGTGGTAAAACCAGCTACCATACGTACGGTTCTCACACTAGCTATCTCGAAATCATGGATGTTAAAAATGCATTCTTGCATGGTACGTTACAAGAAACGGTTTTCATGCAACAACACCCGGGTTTACGAACCTGGCCCTACCAAACCATGTGTGACGACTAATGTAGAGGCGACGAGAGTTAGTAAGAGGACACATAAGAAATTTGAATTTTGGATGAATATATTTGGAATCTCTCTCTTAAAAAGGGGACATTTTGGGAACTTTCTTATTTTTCAGCAAACATGGCGGGGAGACAACGAGCTTTGAGCTAACATGACGGTGAGGCGGCGAGTTTTGAGCTGACATAGTGTAAAGACGACGAGTTAAGAAAATGTCGTCTCGAACTCCTAACATGGGAACAATTGCATCTTAGTAAAAGGACAAATATAGACATATTTAGAATCTATATGTAGAAAAGGGACATTTTGGTAATTTTCCATTTCAAAAAAACCACCACATCAACCCTGATCGTATTCCATTCCGTGGGTCTCTTCCATTCCACCACCAATGGCAACCGGTCTAGTCCGCCGAGCCTTCTCCCGGGCCCACTCATCTCCGGCGTCAAAACTCCTACTCTCCCGAGCCCACACCTCCGAACCCACCACCCAATCCACCCACAACTTCCAAATCTACCGCTGGAACCCAGACACCCCACAGAAACCCGAGCTCAAAACCTACCAGATCGACCTCAACGACTGCGGCCCCATGGTTCTCGACGCCCTGATCAAGATCAAGAACGAGGTGGACCCCACGCTAACGTTCCGTAGGTCTTGCCGTGAGGGCATTTGCGGGTCCTGTGCGATGAACATTGACGGATGTAACGGACTCGCGTGTCTGACCAAGATTCCGTCGGGAGGTGACACGATGATCACGCCGTTGCCGCACATGTTTGTGATTAAGGATCTGGTGGTGGATATGACCAACTTTTATAATCAGTATAAGAGTATTGAGCCCTGGTTGAAGCGGAAGTCGCCGAGTTCGGATGGGAAGGAGGTTTTGCAGAGTAAGAAGGATCGGGCCAAGCTGGATGGGATGTATGAGTGTATTTGATATGCCAAAGGTAGTTAGAAGATCCACACTTGTGAGTTAAGTCGTTTTAAAACGAACCGATCTATGATTACCACGGTTAAGCCATTACCTAATTATCACATTCACCTATTAGTTATTATCTATTGCAATCCCCACTAATATATATACATGTTCTGTTATATTTCTCCAATTTTAGTATTTCACTAATATAGATACAATTTTCGTTATTAATGCAAGGCTTGATTTGTCAAGTAGTTTACCAAAATAAATGTCCAAAATTCTCTTAATAAGGACAAAAAACCTTTCAGACGATGATAAGGGTCATAAAAGTAAATTTGCTTTAAATACTCATTTGATGTAAATGATTCATAGGCATTGATGAGAAAATATAATATGCGTAATATTGACGTGTTTTTTTCTTGAGTTCATTACAGGAAATAAAATTTGAATTTTCAGATTATAGAATATCAACTTTCAAGTGACATGACATATTGTGAATTGATGTATTATTCCGAAACTATTGCTTTCTATATGGTAATGAAATTGGGAAAATGAAGAATATTATTGACGGGCTTACTTCTTTTGCAAATATGACTTTAATCAAGCACGATACTCTGATTATTGCAGGAATGGAGAACACTGGATGGTGTTAGGTTTGGGTGAGCCTTGGAGCAGCTTAAGGTGACCTGCACGGGTTTGAGTCATGGAAACAGCTTCTTGTAGAAATGCAGGGTATGTGTACATCATGTCCAGGTGGCCAGATGACACTCCCCGAGACCTGCACACTCGGGAGCCTTATGCACCAGGTTCGCCATTGCTTTTTTATTGGTGTTCGGTAATATTTTTCTTATTAGACCAGTAGATGAATATATGCACAGTCTTCTTTTAATGGGTTTAAAATCGACAAACAAGTCCAATGAATCTACATGGCAACTTCACGTATATATGTTTATTACCGAATCGATTAAACTGGGAATCTTGGTTTTAATTAGGAGCGCATAATGCGCACATCAAAAAATCTGGCCTGATGCTATCTTACGCAGTTTTGATTGCTATGGGTCTGAGTTTTTCAAATTTGACCATCATTTGAGCAATGGGCTTCTTTCCGCGTGTTTACAGGTTTTTGTATGACAAAGCTAACTGTAGGTTTCACAGTGTTGAGTTAATTTTTTTTGAAAAGGCCAAATATATTAAAAAAAAAAAAACTGAACCTCAAGCAAGTAGCTAGAGGCCCAACACACAACAATCCAAGAACGAAATTACAAAACAAACGACATGGAAATTACAACGGGAAATTCACAAAATTAAATTTGCACCACGACTCCCGATCAAAATCCGTCCTTTTGCTTCTATTTTTGATCAAAATCCGTCCTTTTGCTTCTATTTTTGATCACAAAATTAAATTTGCACACTTTGTCATTGAGCCTTTGCTTGAATATTTTGTCGTGTCTCACTTTCCAAATCAACCAAAGCATTACCGCCAATATAGCTTGCAGTGCTTTCCTTTTCTCCTTTGACATTTGATGTTGTAATGGAAGCTCAAGAAGGGATTGCACAGAATCTCACCTGCTGCTAGTAGGTAGCTTAATTCAAGAAATAATGACAGACCTATTCAAAGTTGTGTGGCTGCACTTTAACATCAGATGCTCCGTGGTCTCTGGATGTTGGCCGTATATGCCACAATTCACGTTTGAAACATTTATTCCTCTCGAAGCAAGTGCTACCCGAGTAGATATTCGATCTGGTAGTGCTCTCCAAATAACACATATAACTTTTATCGGTACCCAATTATTCCAACAATTGAATTCAACACTTGGTTGCCCCCCGTTGTCAAATGCCATCTAAAGTCTCCAACCAAAAATGGGTTGACAAAATTGACCAACCCCTTCATAACCAAATATCACCATATTGAAATCAAATTTATACAGTTAGGGCGCGTTCGTTTCACAGAATTCGTGGGAATTCAAAGGAATTGGAACTAAAATCCCATGACATGGCGTGTTCGTTTCGTTGGAATTGGAATCTTAATTCCATTTTGGTGTGTTCGGTTGTCAAAGAATTGGAATTGGAATTCAATTCCTTCAAATTCCTTGAAATAAAGGATTTCAAATCCTTCCAAAATGTGGAAAATTTCAAGTAAATTCATTGGAATCTTTTCTCTGAGTTTTTGAGGGTTTTTGTTTTGAACGAGGACAACGAATAAACCATTTTAGTTTTTTTGCCTTTTTTGTTTTTGATTTATATTTTGAGTTATGAAGTTTTTATTATTATTTTTGAATATTTTTTATGAATTCCATTCCATTCTGTGAAACGAACGCGCCCTTAGTTAATTCACTAACCTCCCAAGACGGTCTTGCCTTTCTATTCCATTTCCAGTTCCACTCATTGCCACCGTTCAGCCATGAAATCCTTTCAGATGTTAACACATCCTTTTTAACTACTAAGGCAAATAAGGAAGGGAACTTTAATGCTGCAGATTCTTAAGGTTCATATTTGATCATTGTTGGTGAATATGCCAAATTGGGCAGTTCATGATGTTGGATTGAGTAGACTTGTTGCATCTAAACTTCTTTTTACAGTGTTAACAATATATACAAAGATGCAAATAATATAAATAACAAATTATGAAGCTGTTTCTGAGAAAATGGAAATTTTATTGCCATTTTGACCCGCTTAGTTATAAAATATCAACGGGTTAATTTGGGTTGTGTTTTATCTTGAATGGGTCAAATGGGTAAAACAGAAGAAATTAGTTTAAGAGGTAATGTGGTTAACTGGGTCAAAATGTGCTCAAAGTGTATTTTAAGTTTTTAAATATTTTTAATGCATAGACCTCCTAAACTTCTTTATTCAAAAATTATTTATTTATTTTTTTAATAAAATAGTTTCTGTATATTGAAGTTAGTTATAAAATAAAATGTAAATGACGGATGAAAGAGTATAGGTGGGTCGACCCAGCCCAACTCAAGTACCCGACTATATACCAACTAACCCGCTTAACATTTTTGCGATATCATATTATTTCATATCATTTTATGCTTTTTGTTGTATAATATTACAATTTGTATTTTTGTTTCAGATTTGTCTGATTTCACACTCTATTAAGAAGCTGCTGCTGGTCTGACCTGAAGAGTGAAGAATACAGGCACTGGACATGGGTGTGTCGACGTGTCGTCGTTTTGTAGGTGGCTTGCTAACAGGTACCCTCAATGATCATGCACAAATGTATCACAAATGATATAATAACATTCGATTGTGATTTGATTTTTAAAAAAATCTGCTCTACTGGGTTGTCTCTAAACTTTTGTTTATAGTTTTTGATGTATTGGTGCTGTGTGTCTCGAAGAGTATTGCTATGTTTGTGCTTAAAGCTTTGAACGCTTGGGTGTATTGGCTAGTCTGGACTTCGTCATAGACGACCTTAGCGGGATAAGAAGGTGTACATGCCAAGATGCGTCACTGGTCGCGAGCTGTGTGCCGCTCGCCTGATGAGTCCATGGCAGGACGAAAAGGATATTCCCATAATGACGTATGGTCCAACAACATTCCACACCTTCAACTATAAATGGAAGACATATCAAAACGGTAAAAGGATTCGGCTCTTTCTATTGTGACTCATGCTTATCACTCACTATACCGATTCTCACGCATAATGGTTATTAGAGGAAGTCCCCTTTTAGTAAAGAGACTAACGATGTTGTTAGTTTGGCATATTTAAATCGTTTATTCAAATTCACCCCACCCCGTAGAAATACCCATCTAGGCTCTGGTTTACAAGCGTGTCTCTCATCAAGGATTTGTTGGTGAATTTTGTGACGTGTCTAGTCGTATAAAACACATTGTATTTATTAGGAGATGATATCAGATGATTCTAGAAAATATCTTTATATTGTTTAACATATCCTATAAAATATTATATTGGTGAGGTTGATCTTATGCCATATTTAGAGGAGAGTTGATATGGCATCTTTCATGTATATACAGGATCTATGTATTACGGTTTTGATCATCAAAGAACAATATACCATTGAACACTTTCATGGTATCAGAGCTTCGGTTCTTCAAACCCTAGTTCTCCAAAACCATTAACCAAAATAATGGCCGGTGATAGTGATAAAGGCGGTGAGTCATCTGGTACAAAATCTGATCCACCCAGCCTACACGGTAACGAATATTCAAAACAAGATTCGGACCCTCGACGGAAAAACGTTCACGTACTCGTCGTGGGTCAAACTCTTTCGTCTACATGCAAAAGCATATAAGGTGAGTAACCATATCGATGGTTCACTCCCCCCTGACTACGTGTAGTGGTCGGAAATTGATGCACTCGTTCTACAATGGATATACAGTTCCGTATCCATGGAAATACTTGAACGAATCATTTCCAACGATATATCGGCCCATACTGCCTGGATCAAGATCCAGGATATTTACTATCGTGGTCGTGCACAATGGAAGAGGAGGGTTTTAGTTACTATGGCGGCGATCAGTTTGGAAGGGGACATCCATACTATCCATTCCAGGTTATCAAAATCAATATGGGTCACAAGCCCAATACTCACCACAACAACATTGGGCAGCGCCTCCTTCACCCTATCCTTCTGTTCCGGCCCAGACCCAGTTCCCTCAACAGCAGACCCAAGTTCAGGCCCCCAGTACAATGCTGCAGGTGGTGTCGGTCCAACTCCGCTAAACGGTTTAAGCCCAGGTGACATTGGTTCGGCTCTTCAAAACATGAACCTCAACTATATGGTCCCAACTTGGCACATGGATACGGGGGCATCTTCTCATATTACTTCGGATGCCGGTAAAATTACCACTCCCTTATCTTCTAACCCAAATACTATATTTGTTGGTAATGGTTAACGTTTGCAAATTAACGGATCCGGTAACGCTTTATATGAACTTCCAAACAAAACTTATCGCCTAAATCATATTATTCACTCTCCTCAAATTATTAAAGACCTCATTTCCGTTCGAAAATTCACCATTGATAATCTTGTTTCCGTTGAATTTGACCCGTTTGGTTTTACTTTGAAGGATCTCAAGGATGGACGCCTCCTTTCCCGACACAATAGCACCGGAGATCTCTACCCATTCACACCACCAGCGTTTACTCTACTGTCGTCGTCTACTACTATCCCATGGCACAATCGTCTCGGCCACCCCGGAGCGACTGTGCTTGACTATCTTAGTCGTTATTTGATTTTTAATTGTAATAAAACAGTAGCGTCTTTCTTTTCTCATTCATGTCAAATTTCTAATAGTAAACGTTTACCTTTTAATGAGTCGCATTCCATTACTATTAAACCATTTGACATTATACATTGTGATCTATGGACATCTCTGGTGTCAAGTAATTCGGGTTATTAATATTATATGGTCCTCATTGATAACTATACTCATTATGTTTGGGTCTATCCCCTCAAATTTAAGTCGGAAACTTTCCCCACTTTTGTCAAATTCCACACTTTAATAAAAACACAATTCAATACTCTTATTAAATGTTTCCAATGCGATCTTGGCGGTGAATTTGACAATAATAACTTTAAAACATTTTCGCATTCCAATGGTCTAGTTTTTCGATTTTCCTGCCCTCAAACCTCACAACAAAATGGGCGGGCTGAGCGTATGATCCGTCGTTTAAATGACATTGTTCGTGCCCTGCTCGTTCACGCTCACCTTTCCTCCACATTCTGGGTGGAAGCATTACACACAGCTACCTACTTACATAATATCCTTCCCACTAAACGCCTTCACTTCCAAACACCCGCGTTTGCTCTATATCAACGCCAACCCACCTATGACCACCTCCGAGTGTTTGGCTGTGAATGTTATCCTAACTTATCCGCCGAACAAGCCGACAAACTTTCCCCACGCTCCGTCCGCTGTATTTTCTTGGGTTATCCATCCGACTTCCGCGGATACCGTTGCTATGACCCAAATACCGGGCGAGTGCATATATCCCGCCATGTCACTTTTAATGAGTCATCCTTCCCTTTTCCTGAACCCGCCCAACCCTTGTCATATACATTCTTAGATGATCCCATACCTACTACATATCTCAACCCAATGAACATACCCACTACACCCACCATGACCCAACAAACCCAACCGAACCGAAGACCCTAGTACATCCCTTACTCCAACAAACACACATGATCACCACTCTCCACAAAATTCCCCACTACCCTCCGGTCCCACTGTGCCATCACAACCTGATTCATCAACTCAACCTACCACCACAGCCCCGTCATCAAATGCCCAGCCACCCACGACGCCACTACCCCTTGACAACTCTACCAACCATTCTGACCATCCTATGCTTACACGTGCAAAATGCGGAATCATTAAACCAAATCCCAAATATAATCTAGCTACTACCACCATTTCCCCCATCCCAACCTCGTACATTAAAGCGTTGACGGATCCTAATTGGCTTCGTGCCATGAACAACGAATTTAGTGCTTTGCAGGATAATCATACATGGGAGTTGGTCCCCCGACTGGCTAACCACCCGGTAATCCGATCAATGTGGTTGTTCAGACATAAGTTTAAAGCAGATGGGAGTCTTGATCGTTACAAAGCTCGGTTGGTATGTAATGGAAAATCGCAAACTGTTGGCATTGATTGTACAGAAACATTTAGCCCGGTGGTAAAACCAGCTACCATACGTACGGTTCTCACACTAGCTATCTCGAAATCATGGATGTTAAAAATGCATTCTTGCATGGTACGTTACAAGAAACGGTTTTCATGCAACAACACCCGGGTTTACGAACCTGGCCCTACCAAACCATGTGTGACGACTAATGTAGAGGCGACGAGAGTTAGTAAGAGGACAAATAAGAAATTTGAATTTTGGATGAATATATTTGGAATCTCTCTCTTAAAAAGGGGACATTTTGAGAACTTTCTTATTTTTCAGCAAACATGGCGGGGAGACAACGAGCTTTGAGCTAACATGACGGTGAGACGGCGAGTTTTGAGCTGACATGGTGTAAAGACGACGAGTTAAGAAAATGTCGTCTCGAACTCCTAACATGGGAACAATTGCATCTTAGTAAAAGGACAAATATAGACATATTTAGAATCTATATGTAGAAAAGGGACATTTTGGTAATTTTCCATTTCAAAAAAACCACCACATCAACCCTGATCGTATTCCATTCCGTGGGTCTCTTCCATTCCACCACCAATGGCAACCGGTCTAGTCCGCCGAGCCTTCTCCCGGGCCCACTCATCTCCGGCGTCAAAATTCTTACTCTCCCGAGCCCACACCTCCGAACCCACCACCCAATCCACCCACAACTTCCAAATCTACCGCTGGAACCCAGACACCCCACAGAAACCCGAGCTCAAAACCTACCAGATCGACCTCAACGACTGCGGCCCCATGGTTCTCGACGCCCTGATCAAGATCAAGAGCGAGGTGGACCCCACGCTAACGTTCCGTAGGTCTTGCCGTGAGGGCATTTGCGGGTCCTGTGCGATGAACATTGACGGATGTAACGGACTCGCGTGTCTGACCAAGATTCCGTCGGGAGGTGACACGATGATCACGCCGTTGCCGCACATGTTTGTGATTAAGGATCTGGTGGTGGATATGACCAACTTTTATAATCAGTATAAGAGTATTGAGCCCTGGTTGAAGCGGAAGTCGCCGAGTTCGGATGGGAAGGAGGTTTTGCAGAGTAAGAAGGATCGGGCCAAGCTGGATGGGATGTATGAGTGTATTTTGTGTTCTTGTTGTAGCACTTCGTGCCCGAGTTATTGGTGGAATCCCGAGTCGTATCTTGGTCCGGCTGCGCTTCTTCACGCCAATCGGTATATTATTCGTTGTCGCTTCGGTTATTATTTGTGTTTTAAAAGTAGTGAAAATAGTGAGAACCAATCTGCTGTTATTATTAGGTTTATTATTATAGGTGTTTGCTGCTATTTTTTGTTCGTATTTGCTAATTTTCGATTATAAGACGTTACAAGTATTTGCTGATTATATTTTGTTGTTATTATTAGATTTTTCTTTTGCTGTCATAAGTATTTGCTAGTATTATTTAGTTCTTGATTTTGATTTTTTTTTTGTAATTTTTAGGTTTTTTTCTTTGTTATTATAAATTATTGTTTATGTAGATTGGTATTGTTTCTTACATTCTTGTTTTTTTATAAATTGGTATTATTTCCTACGTTCTCATGTTAAGATTAAAATGTACATGAATCTTCCCTTATATATATACATATATGTATATATATACTAGTTGCTGGTAATTCCGAAACATATTAACAAGTCGGTCAATGTTGGTTAAGTTTCCTAATTCGAGCTAGGATTTTGTAATGTATAGGCTAAGGGTTACATTTGAATGTGTAAGAGGTAGAGTGTGTTTGGTTTGACTAAAAAGCACCTGTTAATGGTTCATGAAGCCTTTTAATGGCTAAGCTTTAGAGACCTACTGAATGGTTTAGAGGCTACCTTTATTGATTCAGAACAAGATTGCCAATTGCCAAACATCCACTTAGTCTATATAAACCGAGTTATGGCTAGACACAGTAAGCAACTGAGTTAGGGTTTAGTATAAGAAAGGTGATCGTAATCAATGTTTTTGAGTTATATTGCCTTGATAATAATATTGGGATTTATCCGGTATATTCTTCTTGTGTATTTGTATTGATTCAGTTCTTATTTGTTCATGTTTTTAGATCTCATAATTATGCATGAATTGCAGTTTAATAGTATGCACAGCATAGGATCAATTCTTTAGATTTCAGAACCTTGTTTTTCTGCACACTGAATTCTACTTATGAAAATTGATCATGGGTACACTGTTTATAAGCATTGGCGTCAATCGTCATACTTTTGCTTATATAAATTCTGTTGTATATTGCTTTTTTGATGCATTTACGTGTACATGTAATCGAATGTAACGAGTGCATTTGTTACTTTGATCAGGTGGATTATGGACAGTCGTGATGAATATACAAAAGAGCGTCTTGATGCTGTGAACGACGAGTTCAAGTTGTATCGCTGTCATACGATTTTGAACTGTGCGCGTGCGTGCCCTAAGGGGTTGAACCCTGGGAAGCAAATCCAGAACATCAAGAGCCTTCAAACCTAAGTGTTTGTTTTCTTCTTTCCAGTTTGATTTAGTTTTTATAGGGGAAGTGATGATTGTCATTCCTATTTCATCCTGGGACTATGTTAGAACATGCTTGCAAGTGGTTTTGTTGTTGACAATAATTGGTGAACAAGGTTGTATTTTGCACATTACTTCTGTTTCTATGATCAGGATCTTTGAATAATGTAATGTCGGCTGACATCAGTCGGAAAACATTTGTGTGCGATCAAGAATGAGATAAAATTGCTGTAAGAGCCGGCTTGTGTCCGTGGATGTTAAACCTATTAGTTTGATGATTATAGTTAAAATTGCAATATACATAAATCTTTCGGTAATGTTTTCGCAAACATAAATTAGGGCGAAAAGAGTTGCAGTGTTTTCTAAATGTACTATTATAGGGTTTGTAGGGTTGAGTAAAGGCCAACAAAAATGAGAAGAGAAGCCATAGTAGATTAAGATGTGTCAAGTGGGGACCAAAGGTAAAAGGGTATAAAAGTAATACTATATATTTTCTCTTTTCACATGTAAGTCACATACTCACATGTCAATTCCCCCATCATTTTCAAGCGTTCATAACTTTTTCATGCAACATTATTTCTTTTAAACAATTTTCACCATAATAACAAGCGTTTTTTTTATCTTTAATATGAGTATGAATTTGTTATATAAAAATTTTAAAAAAAATTACGTCATTGTGTCTTTCTGTTTATCATTGTGTTTTTTTCGTCATTGTGTTTTTCAAATCATCATTGTGTTTTTTTAAATGCTAATAATACGGTTGTGTAATAATAAATAATATGTAAATATAATGATAAAATAACAACAAATTATCTAATACATAAAACACAATGATGAATACTTATTACACAATTACATGAAACGTAAAACACAGTGATAAATGTATATAACACAATGACCTGAAACGTAAAACACAATGGTGAATACATATAACATAATGACCTGAAACGTAAAACACAATGGAAACTACATATTACGCAATGACATGAACGTAATACACAATGATAAGTAGAAAGACAAATGATGAGCACAAAGATACAATGACAACAAACAGTCACAATGACGTAATCTTTGTTTTAACTCTTTAATATGAGTATTAATCAATAACACAATAACCAAAATCTATAACACAATATATAGAAACACCCAATTAAAAATCATAATGAACAACCAATAACACAATATAAAAAACCCACTAATTTTTTTATTTTTATATAAATAACAATATGATACTCATATTAAAGATAAAAAAACGCTTGTTATTACGGTGAATTTAAAAAAAAAAATAATATTGCATGAAAAAGTTATGGACATTTTAAAATGATGGGAGAATTGATATATGTCTTGCATGTGAAAAGAGAAAGTCAACAAAAGTAGGTTATTACATTTATGCCATTCTTATCAATTTATTTTCTTAAATTAATCTCCACCATTCAAATATAAGACGAATGGATTAGATTTATTCTTACTATTCTCATTTTTGTTGTCCTTTGTATTTTAAGTTTACCATACTATTATAATGTGAAAATGTTATAAAAATGTGTGTTAAAGAATAGAAAAGACAGAATCAATTCTTGAACATGAGTGTACGTACCTAGAGCTTCGATGGTTTGAGTCGAATTGATATTTTGCTTATAACCAATCATGATTTGTAACCTTATGAAGTGAACCATTGTGTTGGTTCGAGCGATCGAACCATGGTCTAATGGTTCTAGCAAAAAACTGAGCGATAGGATCCTAATAGAAACTACGCAAAGAAAGCATATCATTGTGCCTATTATACCACATATGTATAAGCTCATAACTGGGATACTTTTACTGGTCAAGAAATCATTGGATAGCATCTTTAAAAAGACGGCATTAATGATTAGAGGTATAAAGTTTGAGGATGTCAAGTGTGTTTAGTGTGTGATAAAGAGCCAAGAGGTATACACTCATTGCACCTAATGATTCATTGTCAGGCTTGTTAAGCGGGTATGGTTTATCATTCATGCATAGATAAAGTTACCCATTTCATCATCTTTTTGATTCGGTTAAAGAGATATTGGAGTATCCACTTAAATATAAGCATAACAGGTGGGGTGTGAGGTGATTCAAGCAATTTTGGTTGGTTGATTTAAAGTGCAAGCAGTGGCATTATCTTCAAAGCCGCCTAAAAATAGGGATATTGGATTTCAATAATCCGAACTTTGGCTTATTGGCTGATATTAATCCCAAATTAAGAAATTCCCTAGGTTAATCCCAACTTTCATCATATTGGCCTTCATCGAGTCTTTTCCTAACGGAGATTAACCCGGTTAGTTTTAGGGTTAAAAATGTCACTTCTCAAAGTTCGGGGGGAGGGGGAGCAAATGAAAAGGTAATTAAACTTCAAAACCCACTGCCGCCAACATCGTCTCGTGACTGCCACCGCCGCCGCCGCCATCACCACTATATATTAATTAATAATAATATAAATTTTCAAACTCTTTTCATAAACCTATAATCTGCATAGTGGTGGTCTATAAAGTGGTAGTGGCGGCGGTGGCAGGACGATCATGGCGGGACGATTGTGGCGGTGGTGGCGGTGGAGACGACAGTGGGTTTTGAAGTTTAATTACCCGTTTTCAATCCCCCCCCCCAACTTGGAGAAATAACTTTTTTTACCATAAAGTTAACCGGGTTAGTCTTTGTTAGGAAAAGACTTGATGGAGGCCAATAGAATGAAATTTGGGATTAACCGAATAAATTTATTAAATTAGGATTAATATCGGCCAATACCCCAAAATACGGAGTATTAAATTCCAAATCCCGTTAATCACAAGAGCAAAAGATAATTTGGATAGATAGAAATGATGCAAGAATACATTTTTTATTAGGGTTGTTATATACAAACATTATCCCCATGGTGTGTGAATAATGCTATACGGCTCGTATATGGCCTATACGAGTTGTACATGCCTAACTTATTAACATGCATACGGAGGTGACAGTGTGGCAGCTTTTTACAGTCTATTCTATACGAGCTGTATAGACCCTATAGGAGTCGTATAGATATTCTTGCTCGTATAGACCCTATACAGGATCTATACAACTCATATAGACAATATGTCAGCTGTACTTTGACCAGATATTTATAATTATTTTATGGTCTATACGAGCCGTATAGATGGTATATGACCCGTACAGGCCAAGTATCAGTTTTTCTTGCTCCAACCATTTAAGATTTGTGTGTTGCTCTGTAAGATAATACCATAAGTTGTTTGGCTTATTGTAACATTGGGATATAAGCCTAAAACATGATAGATTTGTGTGATGATTTATGATTTCCTATAGACTCTATACGAGTCTTATAGCCTAAAACTTGGATGTTATTTTTAATATTTTGTAATTTTTAAAAAATCTAAAAAAAAAACTATGTGAGTCAAACAGACTCTATACCAGTCGTATAGCCCTATACGGCTCGTATAGGGGCTATACGATACAAATAAATGAAAACTGACACTCCTGACCGAAAATGACTTGACACTACACCTATACGAGTCGTATAGGCCATACACGACTCGTATAAGCCCTCCTGGTGTTTGAATAACCTCTTTAGTGTATGAATAACCAAAGCCTCTTATTAGATTGCCCGCTATGGGCGCTATACGGAGGGCGCGGAGAACGCGAAACACCATCGCGGGGCGCCGTCGGTGCGGGCGTAGAGGGAAGAACGATTGTCTGAACGATGGACGCGGAGGAGAGAAGGGTGGGCCCTCTCTTTCTTCATCTCTCTCTCTCTCACACACACACACACACATATATATATATATTGGGGGCGCCCAAGGGGCATTAACCATAGTGAGCGGGCTTCGATACCCCGTTTTCTACGAGACGATGACGTGACATGGTGGATGGGCTTCGATGCCCATAGAAGATAACCTTATCGGTTTTCGTGTTTTGGAGTTTCATAGTCCCCCCCTTGGTTATGAAACCGTATTCATTCACTCTTTTATCTTATCCCGCACTGTTTTCAACCAACTCCACGTGTCTCCACGCAATTGGACTCCACCTTACCTATCTTAACAGGTCCTTCCCACACCGGATCCCTACCTCCATCCATCCATCCATTATAATTATATATATTCCACCATACGCCAATCCACCATTATTTAAAAGCAACCAACTTTTTTTTTTTTTTTTTTCCAACTTTAATCTCCCACCGAATAAAAACCAACACACTCTCTTCTCTGTGTCTGCGTGCGTTGAAGCATGGGATCATCATGGAATTCAACGGAGATGGAGGTTATTTCGAACATATTCGGATGGATTGCCTTCTGCTCTTGGTCTATCAGCTTCTATCCGCAAGTCATATTGAATTTCAAAAGAAAAAGGTAATTGATAATTGAAACTCAATTCATTAACTTACTTCAATATCTTTTCATTATTTATTTTATTTTATTAAAAGGTTTTTTTTGTTAAACTAGCTTGACGGCCGTGCACCGGGTAATTGATTAAAATAAAATAATATTTAACAATTAAGCGAAATAAAAAGACAATAAACTTATCATACGAGACTACTGCAGTTATATACAAGTGTTTAAAACAACTTTTTATTTATTTTATTTTTAGAACGAAACTCTCCAAATTTGCGGAGGCCGATGCCCCCACTGTATATTCTGACTATGCTGTCTTGACCGGCCCACACTAGTTTCAAAGTTTGGCTTGGGCGATGTCCGGAAAACCATACCGCCGACCGCCACTTATCAGTCGTTGTGCCACCACAAGAGCAGGACTCTTTGGTGTAACACACGGTGGTACGAAAACCCGGGTAGGCTCAGGATTCAAACTGACTACCTTTGCTCAAGTCCTAGCTCAAATCTATCATTGCCAATATCCATCCAAATGTAACACAAGTGGAATTCGAACTTGAGTCTCCACCGGAGAACACAAGCCTCCTACCACTAGGCCACAATTGGGGGGATTTTAACCTCCTATCACTAGGCTACAAGTGGGGGATTTCAGTTTAAAACAACTGAAGTATTCTTTAAAGCTATTTTTGTTCTTCAAATTAGTATTCAATTAACAAATAAATGGTAATGATAGATTTTAGATTTGGTTTGTTTTTAAGTTGTGAGGATTAATGCCATAGTGACAAGTGGCAAAGCATTGTAGGTTTTTATTAGAGACTTCAGAGTATATATAGATTTTAATACTAAGAGTTAAATTGATATGAAATTTTTTAATTTAAAATTGTAACAGGTTTTATACATTTTTTCTTTTGTAAAAATGTAAATTAACATGTGAAAACAAAATTTAAAGAATATAAAACTTTCGGGTTAAATGGGTCGTGTTCGAGTCAACCCGTGAATATACATGTCGTGTTCGGGTTCACGCGTCTAACACAATTTTCGGGTTCAAGTTGTGTTCGGGTTCATGTCAAATTTTCTAGTTCGTGGTCGGGCCGGACTTGTCAACCCGTGAACATGACCATTTAACACCCTTAGTTTCCATCCAATTGTTAAAAGTTACTCTGTTAAATCTGTAATTTGATTGAAACCTGCAGTGTGGTGGGGTTGAATTTTGATTTCGTGGTGCTGAATTTGACAAAACATTCGTCGTATTTGATATACAACGCTTCTGTGTTCTTTAGCTCCGCTGTTCAGCGTCAGTATCACCAGAAATACGGATTCGATGAGGTAATTATCTATACACAATGTTCAATTGACAGTAACATGAATTTGTGCTTGTTCGAAGCTTTAAACTAGGGTTAGAATTGGACAGTAATTTCTGTATTTAGGTAGGATGGAATCGCTTTTAAATAAGCCTGTAAACGAACCGAACGTTCAGTGAACTGTTCGTGAACTGCTCAGCTGGAAGTTCGCTTATGTTCGTTCATTTAATAAACGAACGAACATGGACAAAAAATTGTGTTCATTTAACTAAATAAACGAACATGAAAACATGTTTCATTCGGGCATATATGTTTATGAACGTTCGTTTACATATTAATAGAAGTAATTAAATATTGTTTGTATATTTTACAAATTATATCACCCTAATAGGTTTATATTTGTTCGCATGTGTTCATTTACGTATGTTCATTTATGTTTGTGAACTGTTCGTTTAGATTTTAAATGAACGAGAGCATAAAGGAACACAAACTTGTTCATTTTTTAAACGAACGACCATGAACACATATATTTTTCCGATTAAGTGTTTGCGTATTTTAAAGTTAAATGAAAGAACACAAACATGTCTTTGTTCGTTTGGTTCGTTTACAGGCCTTGTTTTATAATTGGGGCATTTTAGAATCAAATTTAAACCCTAAAATGCTGTGTTGTGCTTTGCATTACTTCAGATTAGGCTTCCAGTAATTTCTGTATCTTATGTATGGTCTCACTTACTTGCATATGCAGATGATACCTGTAGCAGCAAATGATGTTGCTTTCTCCATTCATGCGGTTGTGTTAACCGCATTCACTTTATTTCAGATAGCTATCTATGATGTAAGTATCCATTGATTGTTCTTATATATCTCATACCAGATAACTAACAAGCATGCCTGATATAAAGTGACTGTTGATGATCACTCGATATTATGTATTCAAGTAGAGCTTGAACTAACCCTATTTCGTTTCTAACCATTATAATCAATTTTGTAGCGTGGAGGTCAGAAGGTCTCCAAGACTAGCATCTCTATACTCTCGGTAGCCTGGTTAACTATTATTATCTGCGTGTTCATAGCCATACCTAATCATTCTTGGCTTTGGTTGGTTTCCTGCTTTAGGTATGATCCATTTTGGATTATGTACCTCATTTCATTCTCGTTATCACCAATCGATTAAATGCATATTTGAACAAAACTGGTGGATCATAACTTACTCAACTTGCAAATTGCAGCACATTACAGGTTGTCATGACAGTAATCAAGTATATACCCCAAGTAAGTATCTTTCTATGACTCGGGTTGCTAATTTCAAGATTCATTTCATTTTATTAAAGATGGAGTTTGAGCTTTATATTATCAATTTTTAATATATTCAGGCTGTTATGAACTTCCAAAGGAAGAGCACAGTTGGATTTAGTATTGGCAACATACTGCTTGATCTGATTGGAGGATTAGCAAATTATGGGCAAATGGCTGTTCAATCTATAGATCAAAGTATGTCCTGTTTAACTGTTTTTATGCATATTCACATTCAAAAGCTGAGGCTTATATGCTTCATTTTACTTGTATTTCTCAGATTCATGGGTGAACTTCTATGGGAATATAGGCAAAACATTGCTTTCTTTGGTACGCGACTTTCATCCTAAAAGTATATCAATATAGATTATGTTCTAAGTCTCCTTAAGGAGTAAAATTTCAAGCGCCAGAGCCGGCCGGGGCACTTAATTTGGGGGCACAAATTTTTTATTATATATATATATATATATATATATTTATATCTTTTTTTATTTTAATTTTTATTTTTAGGTACAAATCTTAATCCTCTTATTAGATTGGGCCCAGTCTTTTTTTACCCATAATCCATTTGAAATATTGGGCCTACGTGTCTTTTTATTTCTTTACCCGTTAGGGCCTACGGACATTTTTATTTTGGTTCGGCCGAGGCATTTAAATTCTCGGAGACGGCTCTGTCAAACGCTTACTAAAAGTGAAGCAGGTCAAAGAAATTTTGTATAGATTTTGCATTAATGTTTAGTATATATGTTGTTTTCAGGTGTCTGTCTTCTTTGACCTCTTGTTCATCTTGCAACATTATGTGCTCTACCCTGAGTGGAAGGCAGCGAAATCACCAAGTCCAGACTTGGTGAGTCAGGAACCACTTGTTACATCTTCTGAAGAGGCATGAATCCAACATTAGCTTGATTTTAATTAAAAAACTGATACCATTCTGCTTACAAAAATATTATGAAACAATCAAATGCACATATGTTCAATGGTTCTTAGTTCTTACTATCGCATGGTTGTACTTTGCTCGCTCTTTTGATAATTGATATATTACAGGAATTAATACAGTTTATCGTCCATGATTTCCATGTTTATTTCAGCTGTTTTAGTTCTGTATCGTTACACTTTGGGTGGTGACCTTATACCCGATTTCCTAACTGTAATGGTGAGCTACTGCATATAGCTTACGGTTTGAGATTGCAGCCCTACCGTTTTGTTTGGTGGTGTTTCTGTATCTAAACTTAGGGGCTTAGGGCCGTCCAAACCGCTCGCCACTCGCTCAAAAACTGCTCGGAAAATACTCGCTCGTTTTTTGCTTGATTGTAAACGAGCCGCTCGGCTCGGTTCGGTGCGGCTCGGTTTGGCTCGAATATTTTTAGTTATATATGAACATGTATATAAATATATAGACGACAAACATAAAATATAAGTATACAAAGTTTTAAACCCTTTTAAATTTTTCCTATTCCGTCAATTTTATAGTTTTATTAATTTGATTCAAGTTTTCAGAATACTAAAAGTTTGTTTATATGCTCATTATATCTCACTTCAAACTTATTTCTTTTATAAATTTACAACCTATTATACGTTTGTCTAAAACTAAAATTCGTTTACAAAATATATTATTTATAGCCTTGAAACTTGTTTCTTATTGAAAATTGTAAAGTGAAAAAGAAATAAATAATGCTCAAAATCGCTCGATGTTCGATCGAAAAATTCTTGATTTGATTTTGGCTCATTTTGTTTTTCACCCGGTCCGAATTCAGCCGTTTGGTTCGGTTGTAAACGAGCCAAGCAACGAGCAAGCGGTCGCTCGGTTCAGCTCGTGAAAAGCCCTATCTAAACTGGTGGTGTTAGAATCATTCTACAGCATATACTCTCTTAACAAAAAGAAACTATTTAATTACTATTTTATTAAATAAGTTGTTATGACCTTAACAAAATAGACCCACAATTGAAGTTAGGCTGTCATCTTGGCCAATAAGCACACTTTAAATAAAAAAATAATAATAAGAATAATAAGAATAAGAACCATCTTGCGTATCAACTTCACAAATCGTCTTCAATATTTGTAAAGATGGTGGATTCTGCTTCAACGATGGGCTTGTTCGCTAAGGCGCCCACAAAGCCAACAAACCGGTCAAAATTCACTGGGAAATGTCGAAAGCCACGGTGCAATGGTTGCCATCTTCACCCGGTTTGCAAGTCAAAGGCCAAGACAAAAGGTGCCATGAAGCTTAGATCGATTGATCATGAAAACGAGTTGAGTAAATATTCGTTTGGAACTTCGGCCACGGGGGTTTTGGCTTATTTGGCCGACGGTGGTGGTTATGATTATGATCATGATTATGATTACAAGGATAGAGTAGAAGAAACTTATAACTATAGTTATGGTTATGATTATGATTATGACGACGAAAGTAGTCATGACATTGACTATGATGTTGACGTCGGTTACACGG
The DNA here is from genome assembly GCF_021521415.1 of Bidens hawaiensis. Taxonomy (NCBI): domain Eukaryota; kingdom Viridiplantae; phylum Streptophyta; class Magnoliopsida; order Asterales; family Asteraceae; genus Bidens; species Bidens hawaiensis. Next base: position 12,313 of record NW_027505336.1, on the reverse strand, counting down.
ATGACGATGATGAGACCATGAGCTTTTGTGATGTGGGATTATGTTGGGGACACGAAGATGGGAATGACGATGATGGATGGTACTTGGTGGGTGGACAAATGTTGTAAATTCAAATTCTTTTATAGATCATTATGTTCTAATTATTCATGATGAATGTGGGTTTGATTCAAGTTATTGTTGTTACTTGTTAAGTATGATGATGTATATTATTATTATTTGTGTTATTTGAATAAAGTTGTGTCAACTCTTGTTGTGCACTTATTTCCCACCTCAAAACTTATCTCCTACACGTTAATAATAATATTTGTTAAGGTTGTGGAACATGCTTCAATACTTAATGCACAAAGGGACCCACAAGATTAGATGGTAAGTAACTTAGAATTTAATACAAAAATAAAAAATAAAAACTAATAATTTGATTAAACTGGCCACCTTACACGTTACAATATCTAATTTGTCGGTGTAAGTGTTATGCATAGATAGAGGTGCCCAAATAGGATTTTTCAAATACTCGATTTCAGGTATGGAATCGGGTTCGGATATGAACGGTTATTGGCAATACCCGGGTCGGCTTCAGGTCCAGGTCTGGGTATTGTCTCTAAAAACATACCCTATGCATCGGGTTGGGGTCGGGTATAAAGCCGGATATTCTAAAACCGGGTATTTGAATACCCTATTTCCGGGTATCCCTATTTTTGGGTTTTTTTGGGGGCTTTTTTCCGAGTATTTTTCGGGTATAGATTGGATTTTTTAAGAGGTTGTACTTTTTAGGGTATTTTCAGGTAATTTCGGATATAGATCCGGCATTTGAAAAACCCAGTTTCGGTATTGGAGAAACCAGGTTCCAGGTATGGACCGGTTTCGGTTTTCGGGTATAAATCGGGTCTGGTTCCGTAACCCACGAGTAGGGTCGGGTACTATTTCGGGTATTAAACAAACCGGTTCCAGGTATTTTTTTACGGGTCTTGTTCGGGTTCGGTTTTTTTTTTCACCTGTATGTATAGATTATAATTTCCCTCATATCATCTGTTCTCCAAAATGTGATGATTTAGCCATAGCAAATTGATACAAATCAAAATGGATACTCTAATAGAACCCGCTAACTTAAAACGAGTCCCAATTGATAAACACTGGCGGCAACCATTATATGTCGTCGCCACCATCATCATTGCTGCAACAATTGCACCGTCAGCGTGACACCACCATTAAGACTCGCTTGCCTCTGCCTCACCTTTTGTAACTTTTTAACTAAACCGACCCCATTTCAACTTCAAACCAATTTGGTCAAAGCCCATGTTGACCAGAATTCATTTTTTGATCTGATCCAAACTGATACCTTTTAAAACAGCTCATTCTGATACAAGCCTACTTTTGGCTAGAACCCGTTTCAGCCTACCCATTACCAGACGACTTGTTATATTCTGAGACATGCTTTAAAATCTACAAAATAAACAGACCCTGATAAACGAAAACCATAAACCGACTTTTCTCAAACAAGCCTTGAGGCTATTTCCCAAGTACAACAAATGTTGCCTTCATACTTAAATGCTTGCAGTGGCAAATACAAACGAATAATAATAATCCCTAAAAACATGGATCAGCAAATAATATGCACAGAAACTGAATCTCAACTAGAAGTTGAATCGCAATAATTGGCCTAAAGATCAATTCTGAATATTTGGAGAAATATTCTCATGGTTTATCCTTCTTGCTAATGAAGCCAGAGGATGATTATTTGGGTTTTGATCATTAGTTTTCCAAAGTCTTCTAGAAGATTTCTTGACCGAAGAAATCGAAGATGGCTGTGAGATTGTCGTGGGAAGTTTTTGTGCAGGCGTTAGCGACCTTAACTTAGCTTGTGGAGTCTGCAAAAGGAACACGACGCGGCCAATTAAAATATATACCTATATTATTATATAAATAATTGGACAATAGGTGATTCGGGTCAACCCGACCTGACTTGTTACATACCTTCTTAATTGGGCTTTTTGGCTCGTTATAGAAGCTAGGTAGTGGTCGAGCTTTAAAGCAAAAGCTTTGTCGTAGTCTTCTGAATTCGGTCTCTGCTTTCTCCTGCAACATAAGTTGCATTAGTCAAATGTTTAAATTCTTCAGAAATGAAATAATAAAAAATAGAAAGTGGAAATAAGAACCTTCAATGTCGTTTGCAGCTGCACTTTCTGTGCTTCTTTTTCATTAAATTTCTCTTCTAATTTCTGAAAGTGATCAAATGCATATAACACAAATTAACAAACAGGACCGACAGTTTCATTAAAAGAAAAATGCAAAATTTTGCCTGTTTTCTTCGTGCGGCTCGTTCCTCTGTTCTCAAGGTGAACGGAGATGACACAGTTGGCGATTGTAGCTTGTTTCTATACGCACTCAAGGACTTTGAACTATCGGTACACAAATAAGCAAAAAAAATACAAAAATTAGATATGTATCAGCCCATATGAGGCAAGAACTTAAGTATCAACTTACACAGCTGAGAAAAAGGGCCATTTTTGACCAGGTGTTTTGCTTCCAGCAGCTGAAGGATGAACAGGTGTTTCCATCCTTCAAAATGTATAAAAACCTAAAAGGTTAAATTTTATAAAAACAATGAATTTCACAAAATAATTTTAATCATTTACCTTTGTTTTACAGAAGGGGTTGCTAACTGTTGCTTATTCACAACATTTGTAACCTGCAACACAAGATTAATTAACATAAGTTTTAGCTAAATAAAGAAATCATAACAATATTATTCAGGATTAATATTAATATCAATACCTTAGAAGGCGTTGCAGAGCGTTTGGGCGTGGAATGAGCACTTGGACCAAGTTTTGTTCTTTCAGTCTTCCGAACCACTTGGGTGTTTAGCTTGCAAGGTTCTTTAACTGAACCGGATTTCATCAACGTGTACAGGGATCTCGGGGCTGATTTCTTTTGATCAATGGACTCGATTGTGTTTGAGTTTTTGGTTCTTGGAGTGACCATGTTTTCTTTCCTGGAATGCATAGAAGCTGCATATTTTGCTGGTGACTGTTTTTTGCCAACTGATGTTGACCTAAATGAAGGCACAGCTGGTTTCCTTCTGATCTTTGGCTGCAAAACTTCTTGGTCTGTGTTTAATTTTGACTGCAGCAGAATCAAACACATCAGTTTACAAATTGTTTCATAAAGAATCAAATAATGTGTGTTATGAAGTAATGAGTATAACCTTCAACAATGGTCTTCCCATTTGAGATGTTCTACTATCCTCTGAAACAGACACAGAAGGAGAAACATCATCTTCAAGATTCCGAGTATTATTTAACAATTCTTTGTTCTTCGCATCAGCAGCAACTACAGTCTTCTCAATTAGGGGTTCAACCAAATTGACAGTTGAACTATAATCAGCAGCATCTTGAGTTATGATCTGCTGTTCCTCACTGAACACAGTTGCTTGTGAATCACAAACTCTTTCTTCAATCTGGGATTTGGCTTTCTCTTGTTCAGCAGCAGCCGCAGCTGCAGCTGCTGCAGCCGCCTTTTGAGGGGCGACTTTCTTGTAATGAGCTTCAAAGAATGCCTTCTTCTGGGCAACAGATCCAGGTTGGGCATAACTCTTGGCTTCTTCAACATATCGCCTATGAGGAAAAGCTGACCATTTATCCCAAGCTAATGACTCCGATGCGAACCTCCCAAATGACACCGAATCTCCAAGAGCATGTACATGGGATCCCTGCAAAATTAGACCCAATCAACACCAGAAACACCAAATTCTCAAAAGGAAACAATTCACTGGAGCATTTCAACAAAGGGGGTGTTCGGGATTCCTTATTTTACCTCCTTATGACTTATTTAAGTCATAAGTTATAAGTTACCAAGTAGTAACTTTATGACACATACACTCACAAAACCTAACTTTCCCAAACGCCTTATAACTTATAACCTATAAGTTATAAGCTATAGGGAGGTAAAATAAGGAATCCCAAACACCCCCAAACACTCGGTACACAAATAAAACTTATACAAAAAACCAATTCATTGAAGCATTTCAACGAACACTTAGAACACACATATAAGTTAAAAACACAATTCAATTTAACTCATTGAAGCATTTCAACAAACACTTGGTGGGCGAAAACATGTTCCGCAGCAATTAAACTCATTGAAGCATTTCAACAAACAGTTGGTGGTCAATAATATAAACCCACAATTTATCTACACTTACATGGCTATTAGATTCACTGGGTATGCCCGAAGGAAACGATACAGAATGCATGAGACATGTCGATTCTCCCATGTCGATCGAAGCCGAAACACAGAGGAAAAAAACAACCCTGAAAGTAAAATAGATGAAGTGGGTAATCTTCCCGTTACAAGATATCAACAGCCCATTACTTAAAATTTGAAATTCAAATGAAAAAGTCGTCTGCAAATGACTTCTTTTTGAGGTTGCAATTGGGTCCTACTTGTTTGAAAATGGAGTAATTAATAATAAGGGTTTATCTGAGTAACGTTCATCTGTTTTAAAACAATATTTAACTAAAAAAGGCTCGCAAACTCCAAAGCTATTCAATTTTAAATTCCATACTTCACATTCCAATATCCCTTTTCTTTCTATACAAGGGACTAGCTTTTATCATCGTATTATAGAGTTATTTTATATTATTCGTTTATAATATTTATATATTTTTTTAATTTTAATTTTATCTATTACAAGGAATTAATAATATACATAGGATTTGACGATGAAATAGTTTCACAAATAAATGAGATTTTATAACTTGATTTAAAAGTTATCTGGGTTTGATGAGACCCATGACCCGCTTATTTGTTTAACTATAAAATTGTTTCTTAATTATAAATAATATCTTTTTTAAAAAATTGAATTTGTCTAGGTTTGTGCAAGAGACCTCTTCGAAGTTTGATCAGATTAAGGCAGGAATGAAAGCTGCTCAAGACCGTCAAAAGTCATATGTTGATAGGCGGCAACGACCAATTGAGTTTAACTTTGGTGACAACGCGATGCTTAAGGTCTCGCGTTGAAATGAATTATTTGTTTCAGAATGAGATGAAAGTTAAGTCCAATGTACATTGGACTGCTTAAGAGTACATTGGACTGCTTAAGATAATAGAACATGTAGGTAGATAGCTTATAAGCTTGAGTTGCCTGGTGAGTTGGATGGGATCCACTCCACTTTACAAGTTTCTCATTTGAGAAAATGTGTTTCTTATTTGAGAAAATGTCTAGCTGATTGACACATCTCTCAATGCCTTTAGAAGACATTGAGGTGGATGAGCAGTTAGACCATGCTGAGCAACAGGTGGAGATAGTTGATAGGAAAGAGAAGCAACTTCATCACAAGGTCATTCCTTTGTTAATGTGATATGAAAACACTGCAAGGGATCGGACGCCATGGAAAGTAGAGGACGAGATGCAAAATACCTGTTATTGTGTAGTGATGGTTAGGTTTCAGGGACGAAACCTCTTTTAAGAAGGGTAAACTTATAACATCCGACTTTTATCAATAACAAATAAATGAATTTTTTTAAAGTTATGCGTTATTATTTATTTTATTTAAATAATAATAATTTGGGTGATAAACTTAGAAATTAAAACATGGACTCAAGTAGGGATGGTTCTTTCTTCGGGCCGAACCGGGCCGCGGCCCCACCATCATTTTCGTTTATTAGTGTATTTTTACCGAAAAAATCTCAAAAAATTATATTTATTAAGTCCGGCCCAACCATGTTGTTTGAGTCTGGCCCATCCATATTATCTGAACCCGGGCCAGCCAAGAAAGGTTAAGAAAATAAAGCCCAGTTATAAGGGAATTATTGTTATGAATAATAATTATTATGGTTATCAACACCTAAAATAGATTTGACTTCTGCTCTAAGTTTTCTCATTCTTATATAATATTCTATTGTATCTCATTGTATTCTACAATTGATTAATGAAATCTCTATATTTCTCCCTACATCTCTTTCTCTTATGTTAGAGCTATTAGGCTTGTTTCACAACTCGTTATCAGCACGAAGCTGTTGATGAAGTTATGACGATCAAAGTTGCTTTAAGAGATTCGTTCATCACGTTGGATCATTATTTTCCAAAGCCTGGAGACAAATCACTTGTATCCAGTAACCAGGTACGTATTTAATTTACGCTTAAATCATTGGTGGTTATGACGATCAAAGTTCCTTAAGAGATTCGTTCATCACGTTGGATCATTATTTTCCAAAGCCTGGAGACAAATCACTTGTATCCAGTAACCAGGTACGTTTTTAATTTACGCTTAAATCATTGGTGGTTAATTTAAATATTTGTTGTCAATATTAATTGTGGTTTTATTTAGAGTTCAGTAAGATATCAATTACTTAATCACCAACTATGTGGTTGCTAACTCATTATAATATTGGTATTTATTGTTTGACGTAACTGAGAATTATTAATGTTATTAACAGTTTGCAAAATTAAAGTATAAATCAAGGTTCTTCTTGATTGTTGACGAAAAGCAAATTACATAAATCGATGAAGTTTTTTTCATCTAATTAACCATCAACTATGATATTTTAATGATTTTGATATGCCCGCTCTTTGTTGTTTAATTATCGAGTAGTAATGAAACTGTTATAAATAAATATATGATTCTTTAATTATTCTTTTGACTAATAATTTTCATTCACTCCAACTTTAACGTGCATGTTAAAAAGCTATATTTGCGTTATATTTTCCCTCTATATTTATACAATTAACTGGCCCTATTTAAATGCATATAATTATAGAAAACAATATATTATTTAAGTGCGTCAAATGCATATTATATAAGAATATGATTTTTCCTCTTATTTAATATTGAATTTCCTTATTTTGTCACGCATATTCTAGGAAAATTTAAATTTATTATAAAGCATAGGTAAGATTATGTTATAGTTTTTAATTAAGGTGAATCTCTTATCTATCAATATATAGTTTCGATAGAATAAATTCCTCTTGTTGTTTATGCACTTTTTAATTTTGCTTTAGTAAACATTAATATTAAAACGTTATTTATTATAAAACAAAAAAAATCATGGCTAATAAATTGGATATTCTTTTATTAACTGAGTTTTATAAGCTAAGTTTGTGGGTTTATAAATTGAAGATTTATTTTTGCAAACTAAGTTTTGGTTTGATACAAAGATTGGGAAGTGAAATATATACCTCAAATTTGTTAAATCCTTTTGTTATAACCTTGTTTTACTGGTGACAAATTTTGGAGTTATGTGAAAATCCACAAATTATCTAATATTATTATTTCTCTAATTAGATTGAATTGTTAAATTGTAATTTGTTTATGCCAAATTGGTATGATCATATTGGGTTTTTAGTAATATTAATTATTATCTTTTTATGATGAAATTCCAATTAATACTTGAAAAGTTCAAACGATTTTATCATAAGTATTGCTTAGAATTATAGAAGTTGTATGATAGATCAATATGTTGATATAATAAAGTTTGATAATATGGGTAACATTCCTTGATTCTCGTTAATTAGTTGGTATAAAGACATCAAAATTGTGCGGACATGAGTAAAATAAAATGGAATAGATTTGGTTTTTATTTCTTATACAATTTTATATTCATATTTCGTTGAGATTTTTTTTTACATATAATGAGAAATTAAATTCATTTCTTTAGCAATGATTTTGTGCATACTTTGATTACCAATAAAGTAGTTTAAAAGTAGATGATATACCATGTATATTAATACATTAATTTGATTGTTAGTGATGACAAGTTGATTTCTAAAGCTTCATTAAAACTTGTTTATATTGTAATCTATTAATGTAATAAAAAACTTGACTTTTGTGTTCAGTATACTCTATATGTTATATGCTATTTATATAGTGAGCATTTTTAAGCAAGTTTCGTTTGTTATATTATCACTCTAATGAAGAAGTATAAATATGCTTTGATAAACATATAAAGTGTCATCATTCCAAAATCTTATTACTGAAGGTTATAAAATAGTTTGATAAGCTTACATAGTTACATGGCTCGGACATGTAATTACTTCTCAATCAATGTTATGAGAAGACCATCCATAATGAAAAAACTGGATAACACAATTTTGTTTGTCACACCTTAATTATGTTTTTGAAGTAGCATATCATTAAAAGAGAATAAAATATTTGAAGTGATCTTGTATCTATCTCTAGAAAAATAATAAAATCATGAAGCTTGTCTGGTTTACTCCATTCCCAATGTGAATGCGATTATATAGTACTTGTTACGTATATCATTATCACGGATAAACTTGAGCAAAGTGTAATGACGATCATGCTAATGGTAAGATCGACCATGTGAAAGATATTCATGTTAATAATAATGAGATCGACCACTAGAAGTGGCATAGATATTGATCATATATGAGAATAAATTATGGAAATATAAAAGTGAAATCACATGATCAGTTGAGAAGATGATATAATGTTCTCTAATAAATATAGTCATGTATTAAAGAAGCTGTCACAACCCCGACCCCTATACCTCGGGAGGGGAGCCGTGAACGTTGAGTGGTGGTATCGATGTTTATTAAAATAATTTGCAGCGGAATATTTCATCAGAATCGTAGTTAGGAAAATTAATCAGAGTATAAAGACCATAATTCTTATTTCATAAACTGGGATAAAAACCCACTTTTTTTATACAAACATAAGTTTTATAGGGATAATCCCTAATTTACAAAACACGTTTCTTTATTCTGGTGACAAGCCACTTATTTAAGCTGAAAGCCCGCAGACATCATTCCTTTGTCTCTAACAAGTCACCTGAAACATGTTTAAAAATATTTGATCAACAGGAAATACTGGTGAGTACATTCATTTATAAATGACACATTTTACAGTTACAACATTAAGATGTTTTTACATCTGCCTGCTTACAAATTACCGAGAGGTACTTGTCACTCGACCGTATCTGTGACTGTGGTCATATTACTTATTGGCTAACACTTGTCCAATAAGTAACGTGTAATAGCCCAATAGGCAAGCCTTGTATACAAAACCCCCCACAATACCAGTAGTAACCGTCCCGTAAGTCTACAGAAACTTAATCACTGTAATGTAGTTTAAATCTTTTGAAAATATTTAAACTATCCGTCATGAGTTTGATGGTTTTGGAAAAGCATCATGACAGTGTTGGAAAATCAATTGTCTCACGCAAATGTGAGTTATGCAAAAATTTCGAATGTCTCACCTTGCAAGTTTATATTTAACAAGCCTTCTGATGTTAAGCACCTAGATTAAGCACAATGTAGTATATCTATATTAGTATAAACCCATAATTATAACGATAATCACGAGACATGAAACTTTACACGATGGCACAATGTCATACCTTGTTAAGGTAGAGCTTTTGGATTCGTGTATAAGTTCCTTTCGATCGAAGAGGTACCGTTACAACTACTCGGGTATAATATCAACCTTATATAAGAAATATGAGAGAAAGTATGATTTCTGGACGGATGTGTCCAGGTTCTCCGCAATTATAGCAAACACGGGTTTCTTTTCTTCTACACTCTTCATCTGTATGACCAGCCATCTTGCAGTAGTTGCAGAATTTGGTCTTTTTAAAAGCACATCTTCCTGAATGCCTCTTTCTGCAGACCTTACAGAAAGGCTGACCATAGGATTGCCCTGTCCCTTTCTTTCGGAATTCTTGAGAAATCTTCTAGGCTAAATCCTTCTTTTTGTTTTCTTCCTGTGTTTGGATTAATCCGTCTGTCATGGTATTGGCTAGTTCAACTGCTTCCTCAATAGTTTGAGGTCTAGCCGATTTTACCAGGTCACGGATTTCACTTACTAATCCTTAAAAATAACGAGAAATTAGTACTGTTTCTGGCGAAGCCAGAGTCGGTACCATTCTTGCATATTTAAAGAATTTTTTCGTATACTCACGACATTTCACACCTTCCATCTTGTGGTTCAAGAACATAGTAGCAATATTTTCTCTTTCATGTGGAGGACAAAATTTTCTTTCTACTATTTCTTTGAATTCACCCCAGGTCATAATGTAAACTATGTTGCTTCCTTTTGCTTGGAGGATTGTATTCCACCATTCTAATGCTTCATTAATAAAGAGATTAGAAGCATATAATATCTTATCTTCTTCAGCACATTTATTGATTCTTATCACAGCTTGTGTCTTTTCTAACCAGCGTAGTGCTGAAATAGCTCATTCATTTCCAGAAATTTCGGTTGGCTTACAAGCCAAGAAATCTTTGTAAGTATAACCATTAGTTTTTAACTTTTTAGGTTGTTTATTTTTATTTCCTCCATTCACACTATTACTAGCTTCAATGTCAGATTTTCGTTTATTGCTCTCGGTTTTATCTCTAATGGCAGTTACTGGTTGTCTAATAGCTGCAACAATTTGTGGGATTGCTTCAGCAATACTTTGAGCTATCATATCGTCAATAGCATTCATATTCAAAGCATTTTCTTGATTGGAATTTTCATGATTATTTTCACGGTTTTTAACAGAAATTTGATTTGACATCTGAATTTCAAACAAGAAGGAATGTTAATATCATAATTAAATAATAAAATAAGCAAGGTATTATCCACACATAAGCACAAAACATGTTAACACATAGGCACACATATGCGTCACTATATTCTATATCTAATCTATATATATGCATCACTATATTTTATACATACACACCATATTTTTTTTACAAAGAGGAAATTACGATAATTAACATATATATATATAATATTATTTATATTATATATAGGGTTCTTTATCGTAAAATCGCCGGATCATGCTATCCCCGATGTTTCTCAGTCGATTGGCGGTTTCATTAAGTTCTTCCCCATAATGACGGAGTTGTGTGGTCAGCTCCGGTGTCATCGTGGGGTAGTTGGCAGTTTCCAGCTGGAATGGTGCGTACGGGTTTGTGGTCATTGTGTGGAATTGCCAATCGTTTGTCCACCATTCTTCAAGCTGAGATTGGTTTATGAGGTCATCAGGGGGAAGCGAGTTTTCTTGGTTTTGGTTTGGGTTGGTCGAGGTTCCTGCTCCCATGTTGTTAATTATTGGTTGGAAGAACTCACACTGATCTAGGCAGTGGCCTAACCTTTCTTCCATGGGAAGTTCAGCGATTGGTTGTGTTGGAGGGGGTTGTGGTTCAGTTGATGGTTGAATTTGTGGTTGTGGTTTTGGTTTTGGAATCATAAATTTTCTTTTTTGTTTTCTCATTCCTTTTCTCCAGTCCATATATCGTTTTCTTCTTTTTGATTGATTTTGGGTTGAAGTCGAGGACTGGGCAGTGAATACCATTGGTTCATTTGGTTTTCCTTTAGTTGTTGGGTTTACTGTCTCCATCTCTTCCGTACCGACCGATATATTCTCAAAAGCCTCTATAAGCTCACTCATGCTGTTTAATCAAAAACAATAAAACAACGACTTCCAAAAGAAAATCATATTATTTATATTTACGTGTAGTTAAAATTTCATCCATAAAGTTAACACATAAGTTAACACATAGGTTAATACATTTATTTCATAACACTTACTTAGGTATTATTAAAATACCTATATTTCTTAAACCAGTGGCTTTGATACCACTTCAGCTGTCTCAGCCCCGACCCCTATACCCCAGGAAGGGAGCTGTGAACGTTGAGTGGTGGTATCGATGTTTATTAAAATAATTTGCAGCGGGATATTTCATCAGAACCGTAGTTAGGAAAATTAATCAGAGTTATAAAAACACCATTATTCTTATTTCATAAACTGGGATAAAAACCCTTTTTTTTTTATACAAACATAAGTTTTATAGGGATAATCCCTAATTTACAAAACACGTTTCTTTATTCTGGTGACAAACCACTTATTTAAGCTGGAAACCCGCAGACATCATTCCTTTGTCTCTAACAAGTCACCTGAAACATGTTTAAAAATATTTGATCAGCAGGAAATACTGGTGAGTACATTCATTTATAAATGACACATTTTACAGTTACAACATTAAGATGTTTTTACATCTGCCTGCTTACAAATTACCGAGAGGTACTTGTCACTCGACCGTATCTGTGACTGTGGTCATATTACTTATTGGCTAACACTTGTCCAATAAGTAACGTGTAATAGCCCAGTAGGCAAGCCTTGTATACAAAACCCCACAATACCAGTAGTAACAGTCCCGTAAGTCTACAGAGACTTAATCACTGTAATGTAGTTTAAATCTTTTGAAAATATTTAAACTATCCGTCATGAGTTTGATGGTTTTGGAAAAGCATCATGACAGTGTTGGAAAATCAATTGTCTCACGAAACTGTGAGTTATGCAAAAA